>NC_085879.1:22390465-22690465 GCF_034702125.1 Engraulis encrasicolus
CTTCAGTCCACCACCCCGTGAGAAAATGACGGCCGAAATGAGGCGGCACACATTAAAATACCCATTCACTCTCTCTGGGGCGCGTGAAAATCAATAGGCCTACAGGTAAGAAAATGGCCCCTGAATGGCAAACACGCGGTAAATGAGGCCATGGGTACAAACACACTGTAATGAGATAACGAGAGTATGAACTTGAGCATAAGCTTACACATCTATTGACATAAAGGGGGTATACGAAGCGATGGTGTGAAAGAATAATAACAAAGACGGCAGAAAATATTATGATGTGACCGCGCAGCCATACTGATTATTTGTTCAGGGTTTAGGCAGCAAGGAGGCTCCCTTCTTATGCACTCGATCAGAGCCGCTGACAGCCTGGAGCGGGCCCGGGACAAAATGATCTGCATGGACCCCCCCTGTTAATGCATACAGTGCTATGAGAACCCCTTTCTGGGCCCCCTCTCACCCTGAGCCCGGGACAACGGACCCCTTCCATGCACTCGATAGTTGGTACCTTGCGCCTGCCTTGAGTTTCAGTCTGTACACAATGGTGCTTTTCTGCATTTGGGGTTTTTGCGGTTTACGCGTTAATCCTGATCTCTGAGGAGGGTTAAGAAAAATCGAGGTCACGAAGTTAAAATAACAAAGAGTTTCTCTGCAGGAGTCGCTCCTGTTCTGGCGAGATCGAGTCTAGACGAGATGAGATGATCAGGCAAGGTGGAGTTTAAGACCCACTCGTGTTTCAGTGTAAGCGCTAATTAGTGAATTCGAAACAGTTTTCTGCCAACACTGCCACGGCTCCTGCTCTGGGTCATGTGTTTTAAGACTATGGCTGCCTTAACAACAGTCACACTCAGGAATCTGAAACAGTAAAGACTAACACAACACCCCTTTCCCACACACACTCATGCAGGCACACACGTACAAGGACACACGCACAGACACAGACACACAAACCAATTTTCCTCCTTCATTGTGTAAGCAGAGGAACTAAAGTCAAGCATGTTTTGAAAAGGTCAGAGCTCACAAATTCCTCTGCTCGGCTGGAAACGGTAGCTTGGCTAAATGAGCAATTATAAAGCTTACAATTTCAACTTCCTCCAAATTCATTTGGAGAAGATATTATTTGCTATATCTGCAATGATATGACACCTCAGTAACGCTGACAAGTGTTAAAAGACTATGCTCTACCAACTCAGTCACAGAAACATTAACGACCAAGGCAT
Organism: Engraulis encrasicolus; assembly: GCF_034702125.1. Lineage (NCBI taxonomy): Eukaryota > Metazoa > Chordata > Actinopteri > Clupeiformes > Engraulidae > Engraulis > Engraulis encrasicolus. The sequence goes on from NC_085879.1 coordinate 22,391,692, forward strand.
AATCATTAATAGCCATGTTAATATTTAATAACTGTGCTTACAAGTAAACAGTTCACATGTGAAACCTGGAAACAATTAGGCTGGCTGAACACTATGGTGTTCAGTTCAGTTAATCATAGCTGGATGCCATACCACAGAATTGCAGAAATTCAGAATCCATACATTCACCAAAAAGTATATTAGCAACTGCATAGTAGTATATTTATACTGCAACTTCAATATTTGCACACTTCAAAAACGGCATTGTTTTATACAGACTGCGAGGGCATTCATTACAACTAAGCTGCATGGTGTATGAATATACGACATGGTAAGTGAACCAAGGTCAGACAAGCCCAGCTTTTATCTGAGCCTTTGAAGAGAGGGGAGCCACAAGGCGCCTACAGTGCACTGTGTATGAGGGACCCATGGTCACATGGAGAGGTGCCTTAAGAAAAGTATAGGCCTACTTTAAGTTCACATACCTACCACTACCATTAACTTGCTTAACTTGTGTACCCAAAACACATGTGATTCCCTAATAAGCTAATCTACATAACTGAGATAGTTGAGGCTAGTGTAATTTAAAATGTGTAGTTGCAATTATCTCTCGCTGTACATGAGTAGCCTACAGCAGGGGCTTGTACTTGCCAAAAGCAGGACTTCGCTGTGGCTGCTACTGCTGACGGTTACTATATCAGGGACATGGAGCGGATGGGGAGGAGGGGCATAACAAAGCTGAAATCCCCACAAAATCTCATTTGTAAATTTCAAGCCAGAGGTATGAAATGAACGTGTGAAGTGGCAAAGCCAGCCCCAACGCCGGCTTTAGACGCATTAGCTGCTCAACACCCGTCATTAATGAAAAGTTGCTGGGATCATTACCTCGTAATTTATTAGTGAAATAAAGCATCCCCTGTGGCGATAGGCAGGCACGCACGCTCATGTTATATGGGGCCCACGTGATGTAGGGAAATGCTATTATGGTTAAATGAGCGACAATAAAACTAGGTGACAAAGTGTAGCGGATTATATTATCATCTGATGGGAATACAGAGACCTATTTCCTCAGGCTTAATTGCAATGATGGAAGAAAAAGAAAAAACGCAAATCAGATTTTTCCTGTGGAAATGAGAGTAATTGGTAGAATTCAGGTAAGCATTACATAAAATAACTCTACATTAAGTCTTAACGTGTATGCCTACACAAGAGCTGAGACAAGCTGCTTTGCACCCCTTGCTGTGGCAACCTGAGTCCTCACAGGTGGGAGAGAGTGTGAAGCATGTGCAAGCGCACACACGCACGCATGCAAGCACTGTGGAGAACCACTTTTGGTCACCTGGGCAAGCTGTTTTGAGAGAGAGAGAGAGAGAGAGAGAGAGAGAGAGAGAAAATAGTAGAGAGATATAGTGAGCAGGGAAGCCGACAGGGGGGGGACAAAGGGGTCACTTGTCCTGGGCCCAGGGAGAGAGGGGGCCCAGAATTGGATCCTCATTACATTACAGCCCTAATGGTGAGAACCACTTTGCGTCACCTAGGCAACGGCGCCCGTTCCGAGCCAGGTGAGAGCTGACCTCCTCATTAGCCCGCTTGGCTACGCTCGGACGGCACGTTAATTTTTTACCGCCGCGCATCGGCAGTGAGCAGGGAAACTTTCCTTCTCATTTGCTCTCTCCTCTCTCTCTCTCTCCATGCACCTTCCAGACAATACACAGTTGTGTTTTATTCATGTCCGCCGCTCACACAGGATTCCCGTCTGTCTCCTCTCCTCTGCATACATTCCTCTGAAGCCGTTATGCTTTTATTGTCCCCCTGTCTTCAAAGGGAAAATCACCGGCATGCACAGCCAGAGCCCAACATGACAAATCGGATTAATGAGGGACATAAATGGGTATGAAAAGCGGCACGGTAACAGAATACTGTACCACCTCCGGTATAGGGCGCAGATTCACATTTCAATTAATGATTGTTCTATGTTCCGCAGACAAAGAGACGGGCCTTTAATGTTTTCTTCGAGTAGGATAAACCTCTCTCAGTGCTTTTGAAACAATTGATCTGAATTGAGGCCTGGGCTGCTGCTACTACTACTACTACTACTACTTTCGAGATTTTTTCCTTGTCAAGTAAGCACATTGACACAAATGGCACTTAACTATTGTGCTTCTGTGTTCTACTGACACTCGAGGGACTTCAAGAGATAATGTCCTCTTGTGTGACTCTCGCTTTTGCGCTCGCTCTCTCGTGCACACATACTGTGACTGTCACTCACCCCCCCCCTCCTCTCTGTCTCTGTCTCTGTCTCTCTCTCTCACACACACACACACACACACACACACACACAACACACACACATACACAACACAACACATTTGTTGTTCCGTGTTATCTTACGGTTGCCATCAATGTCAGCAGCGAACCCAGAGTATATCTTTTCAGAAAGACACTCTTGCTTCATAGACCCTCTACTACACAGACCCTTCCCACACACACGGACAGAGTGGTGTCTGTGTATATCCACTTTGGCTCAGAGGGGATCAGGACATGTGATACCATACTTGCCCCTGCTCTCCCCCACAATAAGAAGACTGGAGTTGAAAATAAGACACGTACAGGGCAAGAGAACAATCATGGCTCAAATCCAGATCTCTATCCTGCTTTCTTTCTTTCTACTTCTTTCCTTTACTTTCTCTTTCCTCCCTTTCTCTCTCTCTGTGTGTGTGTGTGTGTGTGTGTGTGTGTGTGTGTGTGTGTGTGTGTGTGTGTGTGTGTGTGTGTGTGTGTGTGTGTGTGTGTGTGTGTGTGTGTGTGTGTGTGTACACTGCACCAATCTACCTTTGTGAGGCCACTTCTACTGGAGCACAACAACAAGGTGGGGCCCTCGCTCCATGTGGGGCCCAAATCCTGGAACCCACATGTTTTGACCACCTGGGATAGTTTTGTTGTTACTGGTAAAAACAGAAGTGTGAAAACATTTCCTCACTGACCGGTAAAGGTTAGGTAGTGTTTTGGTTTGGGCACGGTTTAGCATGCTTTAGTTATAATTGTTAGGGTTAATATGAATGGAAGTCAATGGGAGGGCTCCACAAAGACATTAAGGTGCGTCTGTGTGCGCGCGCTTGCATGTGTGCGTTGTCGCCTCTCTCTCTTGCCCTATCCCTATCTTCAGGACTACTGTAAAAGAGTGCCCCCCCCCCCCCCCACACACACACACACACAACAGCAACCCAATTGCAAATCCATTATAAAAACCTCAGCTCTATCTATCATGGCCTTTCAAAGTGAACAAAATGCCAGGCCCTTCATTGCAAATGGGACAAAGCATACACTGTGCGGCGAGCTTGCTTGATCGCATCAAATTGAATTGGCTTTCATTGCCGGGTCGGGCCTGTCTTTCCATTCTGCTCATGTAACTTTTTAAAAACACTCCACCTCGTCCAGACAGCCCAGAGGGCCCTTTCTCGGCACATCTAATCACATTTGCAAAAACTGGAAGTAAAAGTGCCCGCCACTCTTCCCGGCTTGGATAAACACGAAAAGGAAACGGCATGGACTAATGCAACAGATAGTGTAACACACACTCAACATGCACATACATGAGCAGTAGACACACACACACACACACACACACACACACACACACACACACACACACACACACACACACACACACACACACACACACACACACACACACACACACACACACACACACACACACACACACACACGACTCCAAGTGTACAGACAGTGAAAGACAACAAGCAACAACATACACACACACACATAACAGGCAATATCCGCATGTGCGCAATGTGCACGCAAAAGCTCGTGAAATATCCACAGACACACACACACACACACATACATACACACACACACACACAGTCACGCAATATCCTTCACAGACATGTGCTGACAGGTCGGAGACATTCCTCCGTCTTTTCTCAGGAACAGTCAACACCTTGCATCTTCACTGAGCCGTCACTAACTAAGACTTGCAAACATGGCCTCCAATCACTATGTGCCTGTAACCAGCCTGTATCACTTGCACCACCACCATTCCAGTAAATGAAGATATCACATTCGGGAACAGAGAGAGAGAGGCGTCAGGTGTGTGTGTAGGTGTGTGTGTGTGTGTGTGCGCGTGGGGGGTGGTGGGGGTGTTTAATGTCACGGGACTCAAATATCAACAACCTTTTTGGCAGCACGCTAAGAGTTTACGTTTAAATGAGTCATGTTTGTGTACACTACGCAGTCTTTCTGCCAGCAAACCTAAGAGGACTATGCAGCAGTAGGCTACCTTCAAGGACATGCTGCTTTGTTCTCTGTCTGCTGCAATGACTACTCAGTAAAAGTGCAGTGTTAATTCAACACCTAGAGAGTCAACTGGCATCAAACTCACTCTAGATGTTAAATTGACTCTACATGTTGAATTAAAAGTGAATTTTTTCACTGTGTGAACACAACAAAAACAGTCAACTGAACAAACACCCACCCAAGGGGACTGGCCACTGCAGTGTGTCCAATAATGAATAGGCTTAAATCCTCCATAAAAGCAGTAGCAGTTTGTGAGATGCTGTTTTTCGTAAGGGGTAGACCCACTTAAAAAAAAGACAAACAAACAGGCTGTTTCAAATGGCTAAGGGGAAGCTTTTAAGTGGTCATTCTCTGGTCAGTTCCAGTCACAAGCATATCCGCTTTTCATTCCAAGACATTGTTTTCAAATAACGGAGCACTTCCTTAGATGCTTTTAAGTGCTGAGGAAAGTGATATCATGTATTGTATATATGGATGTAGAATAGATATCCATCTAAGCACCACAAAGCATCAGACAGACTATAGAGCAAGAGTGCAGGCAGGCAAGTGATTGAAAAGAAAGCGGGATTGCTGCCTTAGATCCTGTCTCCTCTTTCAGCAGTTGATTGAGTCGGCCTCTCTGGCTGGGCCCATAGGAATAGACAGTCCCCTGTGGGTCTGGGGGGGTTCATGTTAAACCATTAGCCAGACTGAATTAATCAAACCCTGCATTGCTTTCAGCAGTGCGCGTTTGAACAGTGCACGCTCGCCCCTCGTTCTCCCTTGGTCATTAGCATCTCCTGCAGACTGTTGAGCAGAGTAACACAACCATGCCAGCCAGACCCCACACACACACACACATGCACGCGCACACACAGTCACATAGTGCATGCACACATGCGCACAGACACACACAGACACACAAACGCCCTCACAAACCCACACACACTTATATATGCATACAGCTCATACACTTCTAGAGTGCACACACATGCACACACATGGAGCTGAAGATATGCTGGGCTGGATAGCATGTGAAGGATATTGAGAGATTATGGGATTGAAAGGAATGCAAGGGGAGATTACGGTGATGGTGATGGAGAGAGATGGAGATGAACAGGAGGGTGAAGATGATTCGCTGACAAAGTAATGCTGACTTGATGTAGGCCTATGCAAGTAGGCCTAGTGCTGACTTGATGTACCGTATGCAAAGAGGAGCCACTGAGATGGTCACTGTATAGGAAAAGGGCAAACGTGCATCTCAATAAAGGTGAAGTGCACAGAGAGAGGAGCCGAAAGGACAATCATATCTGACTAGGAGAGGAGAGAGGCTGTAGAAGGGAGGAAAACTCAAGGAAATAATAGGTCTTGGACATCTAGACATTCTTATGTACACATGTAAAATCAATGACATTTAAGATAAACATCTCTTCTTATGGGGAAATAAACCAACACAACAGATGACATAAATGCTGAAACGGCAAGACATGCAACATGAACATAACCCATGTAGTTGATTCAACAAATGGACTGTATGCTGTATGTAGGTTATAGCTGTGTTACAATGCTATTGCAACCTAGTCATTGTCAAAAAATAATGAGGCGATAATAACTACCGTGTTATTACGCATCATGAATCCACAGGAATGTCTGATTTCCACCTTTGCCAGAGCGCAATGCTTTAGCTGTCCATTATTAGGACTGAGTGACATGATTAGAGAGACGACAGTCGTCTCTGTCCTTAGTTGAAAAACATTATGATCTCCAGGCAGGCGCAGAGGTCGCTGTATGTCAGCATGTCGCCCTAATGGATTCTCTCTCATCTTCCCCCTTCCACAAGCTGAGGTTTTAAAACACCTTAAGATCCAGGGCCTGTCGCGCTACTGGTTTGAAGGTTAGAAGGCCTACATAGCAGATGATGAAACGACCAACTTAGCATGCAAAGAACCTATACCATCTGCAAAGAGCACGTCAAAATGTGTGCGCCAAAAACTTCAGAGGACGCCGTAAGTTCGGCACAATTTCTCCAGCACCAGCATGTGACGGTGTGACGCTTGGCGAGACTGACAAGAGTCGGAACTCTTCAAAGGATAAAATATTGAAGTGGCATGGAGCATGCAACTGCCCTGTCAGATGATGCGCCTGGAGGGGGAAAAGCACAGACCCCCCAACCCCCCCCGAAATATTATTCACGAATAGGCACAAAGAAGAAAGAACACTGACAACATCCCACCTCTCTACCTGCACAACACTTGCCAGTGATTAGACCGTGCCTCAAGAATAGGCTACTAGAACGAAACAACGGAGCATGCCGAAGCACCGACATGTGGTCTAGAGTCACAAGTCGCCCATTTCACGGACCGTGTAATTTAAACAGATCCTGGTGAATTTCTCAAATACTAATTGCTTTTTTGTTTTGGTTGTCTTTGGGTTGCAGTGGTGACATGCGGTTGCGTTTCACCAGAGTAAACACCATTCCCATACTTTGCAATACACACGAATATAGCTCGTAAACAATATTTTCTAATGAATGTGTAAATTAATACATGGGTAAGTGTAAAGGCCTGATCGGATGAGTTGGCTGCACAGACTCCCGTGTGGCTTATTCAAAAGACTTCCACGACAAAGGTGGACTCAGACACAGAGCCAGTCTGCGCTTTATCAGTTCTGTAATTCAACGTATACCTAAGCGATCTCAGTCAGCTCAAACCAAAAGAAATCAACGTGACACTGGAATAAGATCAACCCTCCATTCACAACAGGAGCAAAATATACTACAGATAAGCCCGGTGGATATATTCACCGTGCCCCCGCCCCGTACCCCGCGGTGAGGATACCTTACCTTTGGAATTGCTGAATGCGGTGTACCAGGACAGCGATATAAGTCCGCATAGTCCAAACAATAAGACCGTTAGGAAGGTGCCATTTCTGAGCCTCATCTCCGGATCACCGGGATCATGTCCGAGCCGAACGCGGGGCTGGTGGCTGTGGCTGTTTTTACGCGGCGGCCGTTCACGGTGCGACCAGGAGCGAGTGCTTCACGCCAGGCGCAGGGAAAGCAGGAGCGCTGTGTTTGTTATTGCGCGGAGATAGGGACTCTCATTCGCGCACAGAGCTGTGAGGAGGAGGCAAGTGGAGGGGGTAACCGGAGGAGGAGGGGGCTGGGGTCTGCTTTTTTCCCTTCTCCTGGGGTAGTAGCCTGCGAGTGAGGAACTGCTTAAAGAGAGAGGCATGTATTCGCGTGAGTGGGCGGTGGAAATGTGTGAGCCAGCAGCTCATTTTCATATTCCACTGATGAAACGCGGTTGCTTGGACGAGTCGCGGTGCAGATGCCCCGCCATCCGGTCGGGTGCGAATCACATGGGGGCTGTTGCATCCCGGCATCCACGGTACCCTACCACCGAGCAAGCGCACACACCATCACCACGCTGTCTGGGCCCGAACCCATCTAGACTTTGCGTCCTCATGGAGTTAAATTGCCATTCACAAAAAGTATCAAGAGGCAATGCAATAAAAAGACCCAGCAGCTCCCTCATGACAAAATGGCATATCTGTCTGGAATACCCACCCTCTGGCAAAATGTAAACCTTTACATCAGGTTGTCTGAGAATTTAAAAAAGAGGCCCGAGTGGCAAAAAAATGCTGTCAAACAATTTGTCAGGTTCCTGTTCCAAGTTCTCAGGGTCAAAAACCCAAACTGCATGGCACACCAAGGCCAGTCTCAAGGAAAATACATGAAAAAACAGCTGTGGCAAAGTCTACTAGAGTGAACAGCATACCACAACCATGCAGGTGTTCTCTATTCTCGCGTCCCCCGCCGCAATAAAACGGTCATATTCATGACCATTCACATTCAGTCATCCATAAAACATGCAGTGAGCACCCAAGCCCTATATAGTAAGTGGCTGCTGTGTCCCGGGCCCCAAATTGGGCCAAATGCCGCTGAAAATTCAGTTTGGCTGGAAGGGAAAAAATGCTATAGCCGCTTTGACAAATAGTGAGTGTATGGTTGGCTAATAACATTTAACATTGACAAGACAAATTGGCTAGTGATGAAAAAAATCCATTTATAGGCCTGGCTGTATCCAAACACAGGTGCATGCCAGAACAGGTCAGACATAGACACACATGGCTGACCACAAAGTTGATTTGCGATGTCTAGCCTCAGTTGCCTAAAACTGTAGCTCTACCATTTTAGGCAACTGAATCTAGACATCATAACTCAACTTTATAAAGGGAAAATACATTGCCTCAATAACATGGAAGGTTTAAGTGACACCAGTCATTTTAAAACATCACTGGGAAGTTTTCCCTTTCCACCCTTCTGGTTGAAAGTGGTAGATATGGCACCCTCCTATAAACTTCCTTTGAATGGCAGGCCATGAAAAGCAGCATACGGAAAGGCAAAAACAGAAATGGCATTCTATCTGTTACAAGTTGAGGAATTAAAGAATCTTTGGTTGAGTTCCTCCTGTAGCATTTTTGACTGAAAAACGGGTTTACTGCTTTTGGTTATCATGCAAAACTGGGCTATGGAAAAATCTAAAAGGCAACCCTTTTCAAAAGGGCCTTTTGTGCTGTTTGAAACCAAGAAAAAACTGAGGAAAACAGACATTTTCCTAGGTTAAATCCTTCACACCTCACATCAGAGATTTTGTTTCCCTAGTTAAGATTTTGCTTTACTGACACTGTTAACATGATCACGGTAAACCAATAGGCCTCATAGTAGTTTTGGATATATATGCACTCTGTGTGTCAAACAGTGGTTTGTGCATGTTTTTTTACGGCCTACTGTGCAGTGGTTATAGAATTTGTTATTTGGAATATTCCACATATACATCTAATAACCAATCACAATTTTATGAACATTTAATAAAGACCAACTGTGTGAAGTGTGTCTTTCTCTCTTTCAGAAATATCACCAAATTACTTTTAGGGTCATGTCAATGTCTCAAGACATTGCCCAAGGTACAGAATCTCATTCATTTGTTTAAGAGGACTTTAATTTTAGGGAAGCAATACGCCATATGATATTTCTATAATAAGACTGTTCCTCTCAGATGGGATATCTACAAAAGCTCAGCAGATCAGTGAATAAGCATACATAGACTGCCACCTGGTGGCAAAAAAACAACCTAAAAGGTTGACTGTAGGTAGACTTCCCCTCCTTTCTTCGAACTTGTCAGAGCAGGGAAGTGACTTTACAATACACCAACATAGAGTTGTGAATTCATCATATCCTAGCAAGTGTAAAATGTGATATTAGAGCCGTGTCATGCCCCTTATTAGATAAAGTAGGCCTAACTCAGGAGGGCGGTGGACATAGAATATGGACACCCCCTTCATGTAGGCTAAAGTTCATACACGGAAATGTTAAACTTGGCTTACACATTTATATTTTTAAAAAGGCTGCATAATTGTGCCAGTGTTCTGATTGCTGTGAAGTGTAGTTCAAGGCAAGTGTCGCACAGATCACCTTTTACGCTCGTCTGGCACACTGACAATTGGAGACAAAATCAGAGTCTAGTATTATCTTGAGTTATCAGTGGTTAAGAGTAAAGTTGGATAAACGAGACAGTTAAACCACACACAGGATTTAGCCTAAACAAATGGGTTTGTCAACATCGTGGCATCCATTTCGCACCAAGACACAAAAAAAATGAATTGTGCGTAATCATATGCGTAAAAGCCATATTTAAGTCAGACGCGCATGTCCTCACAAATTATTCAGTCGCCATGCTCAACTGAATGACTCAATGTGGCTATTAACTGCTTTTCCTTTCCACGTGGGGCGCAATAACTTGAGATTTCGGGTGCATTTTCCACAGGCAGTTCTACAATCGCCAAGAACAATCGAGAACCCCAGAGAAAGCACTGGAGAGATACAGTATACACTGTAAACACACGAGCGCATGATAACCATGATGACTCACAATCAGGTGACACCGTTTCCTGAAGAGAATGACTTGCGCTTTCCTTAGTTACATCAGCTAGTTAGCCCATCATTCACTGCATAGACGTTCAAAATGTATGCCGTCATACTGAGTGGTCAATTTAGCGAGTTTTGACTTTATGTAGTTCTGTTCAGATTCCAACACTAAAATCGCGTTCCATGATTCCCCTTCACTTCAGTGGTATCCTTGGCTGCTTTAAAACGCTCTAATCTAATGTATTGTTAATCACTTGAGCTCAAAGTGGAGATGGAAAACCCGCTGCTGCCAGACCTTTAATTATTTCGCGCGTGAAATAAGCGCTCAGACAGTCAGTTGACAGGTATTCGGAGAACACTGAGGCTGATAGTGTTTGAAGCGCAATGCATCTGCTGATGCTATGCGTAACACAACACAATAGTTCAACTTCAGAGAAGAGCACTCCTTAAATTAAATGTCAGCAAAGATGAATGCTGACACTTGGTGGTGTTTATTATTGATGCGACGTCCGGCCTAATTGTCTCACATATCCATATCAGGTTGACTACCTCTCGGAGCGTGCAATCTGCAATGTCCTTATTCTGATGATTCTATACGGGTTTGATGCTGCAGGGGACGGCCGCATATGCACTAAATGTGTAGATATAGGCCTGATGTAGGCCAATGCCAACCAATACACTACAGCGTGGAACAAACTAGCACGATTGGGGAAAACCCCGCGTGGAAATTGCTGTGTCACTCCCCTGCCCTACAGTGTCCACAGCCTCCTTCATTACGCCCCACCCCAATGTTTACAGTTTGCCTGATACGAATTGGTGCCCTGTACTACGGAGAATACAGTACTACAATTGCTACGCTAGGCGTGTTCTGCCGGTCCGGTGGACTTCCCCTCTGTCAAAGACGCTTATTGCTCTGAGTCTATGACCATATGACTATGAAGTAGGAGTGGCGTCACGACTATATAAACACCGTAGCTGCCGTTTGAGGTTCCAACCCCGGATTACTAATCCAAGCAAAACAACTGCGGAGCAACGAACGGAGGTAAAACACTGCGCCAAACCAGATTTCGGACAGCAGAAATAACACCAAGACGCGACCATGTCGATGACCGTGAAAGCCTACTTGTTGGGCAAAGAAGACTGCCACAAGGAGATTCGACGCTTTGCCATTGACCAAGATGTGTCTTCAAGTTTTGAATATTTGAAAGGAAAGGTTGTCGACGTTTTCGGCAATCTGCGCAATGGCCCATTTCAGATGTTCTACAAAGGTAAGCGACCAATTCATCTAGAAAATGGTTAAAACGATAGTCTTCTTCCGAATCAGCAAAAGGATAAAACAGTAGCCTACTTCTGATAATATCATTGCGTAGGATAAATTCTGGAACAGTCAAAGCCATTAGACTTTGGTCACTTAATTCTATCCTGGCCAAAGAATTTCGACTGTCACGGGATATGATGACGCAGTCTAATAAAATGTTACCGGTGTGGACTCCTGGATTAAACGAGTGGGAGAATGAAGTCAAAGACAGCTTGTTGTTTTCACCAAAGGCGTCAATTTGTCAAAATGACAAAGTTGTGTGCTGTTGTCTTTTTCTGTCGTGACAAGTTGGCCTATTGTTTACATTGTGAGTCAGAGCCACGGCTTGAAGTTGCGGAAGTGTCGGCAGTCTGACCACACTGTCATCATCACAACACGAGACGAGAGCCCGTGTTACTGCGTCTCATTGAAGGCTCAATACATTGTATACAAATTTGATTCATTGAGCTTGTCAAAACAGACAGAATTGTTAATGCGCGAACTGAGGCAGAATTCTCAATGCGCGTGAAGTTGGCGCGCGCATGCGCATGCCATTACACAAGTGACCACAAGTGCATGGTATGGTCCAGTGTGGTTGAAGGCCTAATGCAGGGGTGGGCAATTGTTTTGACCCTAGGACCACATTGGTTGTAGAATATTGACCGAAGGCCCAGATGTCGCAGGCTACTTGCCTATGTCAATACTAAATAGTGCACGCTGAAATAACCTGGCTTTCAGCTTTGCCATTCCTGAACATTATATGGAAATGTATTAGATGTACCCTATGTTTGGTCAATCTATACCCATGTTTTAAGTAGGAACTTCAAGAATGTTGACTGACCATATGAATTGGATTTAAAAGTTGTCTTTCTTGTAAGGGCTCTGTGGGCCACATGAAATGGTTCAAAGGCCGGCATGTGGTCGATCCCCTGGCCCAAGTTTGCCCACCTCTGGCCTAATGTCTTGCTCAGTCCAGTGGCAAATCAACTGGATAGAGTTAAATACAGGGGTAGTATCATAAAATGGTGACTGCATGTCTGTTTTGTGTATTTGTCTTTACCAGATGAGGATGGAGACATGATTGCTTTTTCCTCCGATGATGAACTCATGATGGGGCTGACAGGAGTGAAGGATGGCACCTTCCGTCTCTTCATCAAGGGTAAGCGTCCTAGACTTAATAGACCTACAGGATAGCATCATTCAATTTGATCAGTTTCAGCCATTTATCACTACATGTTGTCATAGCCTAATGACTACCATTCTAATAACTGTTTGCTTATTACTGATTTGTATGATACGCTTGTTCGTTGAAATACATTTTGCATCCCTGTGCAAGACTCACTTGATTAAAGACATGTGGAGCATAATGCACAGTGAGACAAACATGTTGTTTTGGCCAATGTTGACTTCGTTTTTTCTGTTTGCCTCCCCCCAGAGAAGAAAGAACACAAGAAGGACCGCGAGTTCCCCAACCACGGCTTCCCAGGATTCCCCTTCCCTCCTCCCCCCGGACCCCCCCACATGGGTCCACCTGGTGCCCCCCACATGGGCCCCCCTGGACCCCCACCACCCCACGGTGACCACCCCCACCACCCTCCTCCTCCCCAGGTACACTATGGGGTGACTTGTGACGGGTGCGAGGGTCGCGTGGCCGGTACCCGGTTCAAGTGCACCGTCTGCCCAGACTATGACCTTTGCTCCTCGTGCCAGGCCAAGGGGCTGCACAAGGAGCACGTGCTCATGCCCATCTGGCACCCTCTCAACATGTTCGAGGTAAAGCTCAGGCTCAGTACACAATGCATGCCCTTTGTTAGAGTACCCTCCCGATGAATGAATGAGTTGTTTGGCAGGAATTCTTGTGTAATAGTCGAAAGTGTTCTGGCAAACAACTGGCCACACTGGCCTCCGAAATGAGTAGAGAAAAGCTCATCTCTGTTAATTTGGTCACTGTTCAAAGTTGTGACCTTCATCTATTGAGACGATAGATTTGATATGCCCTAATATGATGAGACATTGTGAAAATGTATTAAGACCTCAATGTTCTACAATCTCATTAAAATTAAGAGAGAGTGATTCTAGCTTGAATATTGTAGTGCCTGTTAAAAATCTAATTCTGGAAGTCCTGAGTACAAAAAATGATTTGCTGAAACTCAACAATTACATTTTGATCAATCTCTGGCTCTTTTGTCTGAAACCCACAGTGGTTCCCTCGCGGCAAGTGGATGCGCAAGATGAGGCACTGCATGTGGGCTGGAGTCAACGCCCAAGCCCAACAGGCCCAGCAAGCCCAGAACCAGAACCAGCAGCCGGGCAGGTGCGGCACCAGACCCCCCTCCCAACAAGGCCCCGAGGCTGCAGCCGCAGACACAGACGCCACAGAGGAGCCCACTCAAGCAGGTAAACGGAACGTGTGAACTAGTGTCTGCCCCAACCCCAAGTGTCTCGCTCTAATGTCAAAGGAACGAACGGCCTTGAACGGCCTTGAATCTTACAAGTGCACGGCCACCATGAAAAATACATGGGCCACCTTCCTCAATTATTCATTTGGCGAGGTAGCGGCTTTCATGTGATGCGACAAGCCTTTCTTTTTTTTTTCTCACCACGGCAGGTGCAGCTAACGCGGCCACCGAGGCTAATGTGGAGTATCTGAAGAGCATTGGAGAAGGAGTGGCGGCCATGCTTAGCCCCCTGGGTGAGTGACGGGAGGAGGTGATCTGTTGCATGCCATTCTAGCCACCAGGCTACTTCTTGTATAACATAGACGTCATTACCCACACACCTCTACCTGCCCTGATAAATACCTCAGCTTTAGGCTGTTCCATATGTTAGTTGACTTGAACAGAGTCAATTCTCAGTACCACCATGACAAATATTAACTAATGTCCAAACTAACATGAACTAGTTATGAACAGCTCTGTAATAACACACGACCTCATATTATATCAGCCTACATTATATTCAATTAACGTTCTTCTTTAAAAATTTGCCTTTTGTGTACCCATTGCTCTACCCAAACACTAGCTGTGGTATCTTGTCAATATTAGCTCCCTCTCTCTGTCTGCATGAGATGCCAACTCTTGTCTTTTTGTCTTTGCAGGTATAGACGTTGACATTGACGTGGAGCACGAGGGCAGAAGGGCCAAAGTGAACCCCACACCCCCAGCCTCTGGGGGTCCGTCCAGCAGCCAGAGTGACAGCAGTTCGGGTACCAGTGGGAAGGCCGGGGCCAAGGGCAACGGGGGAGAACCAGGCAGCCACAGCAGCGTCAGCAGCAACAGCGAGGGGGCAAAGGTAAATTGGCTCTTGTTTTTTTATCCCATGTTTAATCCCTTGTTTTAATCCATGTTACTTTAACGAGGTATAATAGTTGTAAATCAACACGTACAAGATCTTAAATCAACCCGTGACATTGTCAACGTTTTTTTTGAAATAGCTGTAATACCCTGGGTCAGAGTATTTTTTGTTTTTTAAATTAACGCAGCCTTTTAGGGATAATTTAAAGTGTACTACTTCTACCTAGAGGCAAGACATTAGAGTATTTTCCATCTTCTTTGACTTGATGTAAATTGGCTGTCATCTGTTTTGCCCCTTTTTCAACCAATGCAGTCCATAGGACGACAGACAATCAAGTCAATGAAATAGTTTCAGGAGAGCGGTTGCTCATTTAAAACAACATGACAGCTGAACACAGGCAGTCAATCCATCAGTCAGTTAGTTCATTTCTCCCAACAATAAAACACTCAAGGCAGCATTGTAACTTCTGTTTCCTGTTTGACAATTGTACACTGCTATTGTGAAGACTGCTTCAGGTCTCTGCAATGCAGTTAAAAGTTCATCCAAACGTCATGTGAACTCACACGCCATACCTTTCAAAATAATCTCGCGTGATCTATCCCTTTTCTGAAACAAAACTGACGCACAGAAATGGAACATGACACCCTGAGCCATGCACTCAAAACACAAAAGGCACAACTGAGCATACACCCAATCATAACTCCCCAGCATAAATGCCTGGATTAGAGTAGAGTATCTCGATGAGTCACATTCCAATCTTCTGACTGTGGCTCATAAAACAGAGAGTACAAAAGCATAAAAGCCTTCTTTGCCTATAATTAGGGGTGCTGTTCAATTTTTGTAATTTGAGTGGAACCACTTCCAGGCAATCAAAAAATTAAAGAAACTGCCATTTTCACATCTCAGTTTAGAATTAATTATGTGCAGTTGTCAGAAGTCATTTGCACGAACCAGGTTCAAGTCCGGCCCTAGTCATTTCACAGCCCTGCCACATTCTCTAATAATTAAGGTGTGAAGACCCCTCAAAACACTAACAAAAGGCAAAGTGTTTACATGACAAAACTTTTAAATGAAAAAATGTTAAAATGACTACTAATAATGACTAATTATTCCTTTCACAGGCTCAAAAAGACGGGGGCAGCGATGAGGAGTGGACTCACCTGAGCTCCAAGGAGGTCGACCCATCCACCGGCGAGTTGCAGTCCCTTCGTCTGGACGAGGAGCTGGAGGAAGGAGGAGGAGTAGGAGGAGCAGGAGGTGCGGAGGGTGACCCCCGGCCTCTCAGCACCAGTTCCTCAGCCACCTCCTCTAGCACCCCCCAGGGCCCTACAGGTCTCCGTGAGGCTGCCCTCTACCCACACCTGCCCCAAGGCATGTCTAACAATGATGATGACGCATTACTAACACAACCAGTCAGAAGTAGTAGCCAGTGACTGTACATTATGATGGACACAGTACGGTTAGATGGATTTGAAACATGTGTCCACTATTTTTTTCAAATAAATATATATATATATATATATTTTTTAAACTAAGATTTTGTGGTGGAAATTGGCAATCGGAAACGCCCACTTGATATCAGAAAGGGACTTAACATTGAGTGGGCATATCTGATCTGGCCACGAACCAATAGTTGGAAATGGCTAAGAACATCCCTGTCCTTTCTAATATACAGCCACTGGAAACGCCCACAGAACAATGTAATTACACACCCACCACTGCACTTCCATATAGGAACAACAATGTAATTACTAAGTGCCTGGCTAGGTAATTAGATATTGCATGGCTAGTTGTTAAACGCTGTGTGAGAGTACTACGAAATAGTTGCCAAGCTGTGCTAGACCTACATGGGCAGCAAATGTATTTCACTGTCATGCCTAAACTTGAGTCGATGTGGGTCGAGCATGGCTAGGCAAATGAAGACAGTAACACCAGAGATACTCTATACAGAGATAAGTCATTCTAGTTCATTTCTGGTATCCACTTTCTGTAGGGTGAACGCCCCTTTAGGAGACCTTCGGTTAGGAGACCTTCGGAGTCCTCAGGTTGAGAATAAATGGAGTCCCCTTAGCACTGTAGATGGCGATAGCGCACTTCTTGTGCAAACACCTCAAAAATAGAAGAAGAAGGAGGGGACAACGCCCCCTTAGGAGACCCAACTTGAGCACACACTTTTGCATTGGGTGGGCGGGTTTCGAGGCCTCTTTATTACTCCACCCTCTTTGGTAACACTGCTTGGAGTTGCTTGGAGTGTGAACTACCACTACAGCACTAATATGGAGCACCTAAGTCATGCCCTCTACTTCCTGGTCCGTGGGGCAATAAGTTGCAAAAAATGGAATGGAAGTGAACGAGGCGAGTCGTGGTGGATTTGTGGTGCATAGGTGGAGGTCCAAGGTTTGGATTGGTGTCGGAAAACCACTCATTTCAAGCCCAGTAATTATTTTTTGACTCCCCATGCCCCATGAACCAGGAAGTAGAGGCCGTGACTTGGGTGCCCCATAATATTCAAGTAACCCTTTGCTTCCGTTCGGGTCACAAGTGTTAACTCCAGCCTAAATGAGGTGAGGTACAGGACAAGACATTAAAACAAGAAAAAGGAAATAGCATGCAGAATGCTAACAAATTGCATTTCATTCAAAAGGTTTTTGTCCCACCTTATCTGGAATCAACAAAATCAGTGTGGAAACCTTCCTCTCTTCCGTTCATCATACAACCACGGCTTGTTATTAAACGCTGTGAGATTACTACATAAGACTGAAACACTGGTTGCAGTGTCTTCATGCAAATTTGCAGATCAGCATCATCAATTACTACACATAGTAGTAACATTTTGAAACAGTGCATTGTGGCACAAGTATCACTAAAATATGGCACCTCTCTGTCTGTGTGCAGATGCAGACCCGCGGCTGGTGGAGTCGCTGTCCCAGATGCTCTCCATGGGCTTCACGGACGACGGCGGCTGGCTGACCAGGCTCCTCACCACCAAGAACTTCGACATCGGGTCTGCCCTAGACACCATCCAATACTCCAAGGGCCCGCAGAAGTAGAGGGCCCAATCGGGGGCCCCCCCCCAGCAGGCAGCACACAGGGCAACACACACAGCAAGACAAGAGTATCATGGTCACATGTCCTAAACTAACTGCCCAGTCACCGCCTAACCTGACCCGGCTATGAGCATCATTCACCTACTACTACTACTCCTACTACCAACTCTGCCTTCCCTTTTAATGCGTAGCCATTTCCTTTCATATTCCTGGCAATATGAGCAACTACTCAGGCGAAAAAAAGTATATAATAAGCAATCATTATCTTTGATAAGAAGAGTTTCACTGCTTTTGCTTTCATGAAGGTTTGAAATGAAGAATATATTCTTCTACCTGTGCCCGTTGTCATTGATGATGAGTACTAGTATATACTATTAATAACTATTGGGTGTGCAGGTTATATAAATTGCATTTATTGGAATTTATACACTTTTACCCACTGCCAATATAAAAAGAAAACCTATTTTAACATGTTAGCAGTTGATTAGTTAGTGGTTAGTCAGTAGTCGATTTGCACTGGTTTGTATGAAAGGAATGATACTGTTGTCGTGGGTTTGTTTATGAAAGGCTCATTTGTTTCTATTGTGAGTCAGAAATGATTGGAGTTATGTCCATGCCTTCTTGTATTGAATGAAAACTATCATTGGTGTCCTCCGTCACTTTATTAACATGGAGTTTCTGCCTTGTCTGACCAAAATAAAACTGTTCTGCAAAATATATGAATGACTGCTGTTATTTCTTCCAATTTTACCACTTGAAACCTGCCTTAAATTCAACAAGAACTTCAGGCTTCAATGTTTAAAGGTTTATTTAAATTGTTGGTATGGTGTCATATTTACTAAGATCTATACATTATTAGCCAAGCTTCTATATGATACAGTAAATTAACGATGACTGAACAGAAAAACAAATTTTGAGACGTCAGTCCTGAAAGACAAACAAGTGAGTGTTAAGAAAGCAAACAGTAACAAATAAACAGTGGTGATTAAAAGGCGACATCAAAGTCTTCATCAGTTTGAAAAAGCGAGCTGACGCCAAGGCCGGTGCAAGGTCTTTTGGAAGGCTGAGGCTGTTGATTGACTGCACCTTCCTGTCTGAACGGTTTGGTAGTGAAAGTAGGGCTTGGAATTTGACTGGCAACACTTGCAAATCCAAAACAAGCAGCAGCAGCAGATTTCATTTTATCTGCCACACCTGAGGCCTTTGCCAGACTTGGCACGCTCCCAAAAAGCAGGCCGCTGGAACAGGTCTTTTCATGTTTATCAGCCCTGAAGTTGGCAGGGAGGGCCTTGGCTGCTGTTGGTGGTGGTGCAGCTGGATTGTGGAAAGATACAGACCACGATGAGGTCTCATCTGAAGCCTCATCTAGGTCACTCCACTGGCCAGTTCCATCTCCATCCTCCTCCTCCCCTCTCTCTTCCTGGTCCTCCACAGACGCCACAGTTAAGAACTTGGCCCACTTAGATGACGACTTACTCTCCGGCTGGCACACTTTGGCCACGGGGTGCAAAGAGGACAAACTGGTGGCCTTGTTGATGGGCGTGTCTGCAAGAGGTGTCCGGTGGGTGGGTGGGCCGGTCGGCCGACTGGCACTGAAGTCTGCGGTCACGCGGCTGGGCTGAGTGGGCCTGTGCTTCTGCGGCTGCTGAGAGTGATGGAAGGTTCTGGAAGGAATTTGGCTGGGAGGGGCTTTGCTGGCAGCGGAGGGCGTTGGAGTGTTGGTGTGGAAGGAAGGGGTGGAGAATGTACAGTCCTCTGTGGTGACAGCAGCAGGGTGCACTGGTCTGGAGCTGGCCCTTTGCTGTAGCAGGAAACAATAACAATTCACCCATTAGTAACTACAAAAACAAGGTGAACGTTCCTTCTGGATGACTTTTTTGGGGACAAGGGACTATGGGAACATGTGAACATGTCACAGGCCTAAATGAAGAATAATGCAGCAAAAATGTGGCATAATTGTAGAAAAGAGAACAAACCAGTTTCTACAATAAAAGTGAAAAAGCAGGCGGAATGTCAGTGAATTCCCATATACGTGTGAATACGGTATGTTTTACCTTCCAGGAGCCCCGGTGACTTCTCCATGCGTCACTCTCTTGTCCCCCATCCTCTTCTTCCTCTCCTTCAGCGTTACCATATCCACCAGGTCCAAACCGGCCTTGGCCAGCCCTCTTCTTCTTGTGGAATGTGGAAATGAACACGTGTGAATTAACATGTCACAAAATTGTCATTCATCGACATAAAATGCTACATAATTGTGGAAAAAGGAACAAACCTGATTCCACATTTGAAGATATTTGTTTTGTCTTTTGACTTTATTTTTTATGATAGGACAGTGAAGGAGTGACAGGAAGTGAGTAGGTAGAGAGATATGGGGAAGGGTCGGCAAAGGACACAGTCCGGAATTGAACCCGGGTCAGCCGCGTAGCAGATGAGTGCCCTACCGTCAGCACCACGGTAGGGCCCAGTTTCCATATTTAACGTGCAAAAAGAAGCAGGTGGAACTTCAGTGAATTCCCATAATAGAATGCAAGTGTGAAGATGTTATGTCTTACCTTCCAGGAGGCCTGTTGACCTCTCCATGAGCCACTTTCTTGTCCCTGGTCCTCCTCTTCCTCTCCCTCAGTGTTGCCGTATCCACTGCCACCAAAACAGCCTCGTCCACCCCTCTTCCTCTTTTTGTGGATTTGAAAAAATCATCATGTCACAAAATTGTCATTCATGTCTAAATCAATGTCTTAATGAATAACATTGATATAAAATGCTGTGTAATTGTGGGAAAAGGAACAAACCAGTTTCCATATTTTAAGGGACACTGTGTAGGAAATGGTCAAAAAAGGTACTGCAACTATGCTGGTCCAGGGTATATACACCAGTCTTGAAGTCAAATTTACTACCATTTAATACCCCTTTTCACTACCTTTAGATTTTTTTTACAACCATCATGACACTCCAATGCGAGTATTAACAAGACATTTCATTACACTTTCGTTTTTTGCAAAAAGACGGCCAAAAGTGCGGCGGGACGGTACCATGCTCAGGGTACCTCAGTCATGGAGGAGGATGGGGGAGAGCACTGGTTAATTACTCCCCCCCACCAACCTGGCAGGTTGGCAACTTGACACCCTAACCGCGTACTCATGACTGCCCTCAGATACAGAATCAACCATTTTTTTTGTCAAAATGGTACAACTAAAAAAATAATACCTCGTTTTTCAAAAACTAATACCTTTTGAGCAAATTCACTACTTTTAAGGCCATTAAATTTTGGCTTTTTAATTTATCACCTTTTAATACTTTTTAAAACCCTGCATACACCCTGTGGTCATTGAAACTGGACTGCCTATTGCCAAATTTGATCTTTACATGAAAGTTTACTAAGTAATAAACAAATATTTTGTAGTATGGTCCACATAGTCATTTTTGCAGATAAAAATGGCTATTTTTGGAAATTCAAAATGGCGGACCATGGAGAAGATCACCCTTTTCATGTATGAAAAGTGCATTTTTTCCAGTCATAATGAATTCTTAGAATTTGATGGTGGTGGTAAGTATTGATGAAAAGGGTAACTTTAGTGAATGGGCAGCATGAATTCTGGAAATAAACAACTAAAAATGTCACACAGTGTCCCTTTGAGTGCAAAAAGAAGCAGGTGGAAGTTCAGTGAATTCCAATAATACACCATGGACATTCCAATGCAAGTATGGAGATGGCATGTCTTTACCTTCCAGGAGCCCCGGTGACCTCTCCATGAGCTACTCTCTTGTCCCTGATCCTCTTCGTCTGCCCCACCGTCATCATATCCACCAGCTCCAAACCGGCCTCGTGCACCCCTCTTCCTCTTTCTAGTTAAAAACAGCATACGATCAATACATGTCTGCGTACCTGTGCTTTTCACAATATAAATCATGTCAAAACACTAGCATTGTCTGCTATCTGTCTTAATTTTAAAAAATGTGAGCTATCATAGAATGCAGAAGAACCCTAATGTTTGTATCCAAAAACAGAGGGCAAGATTAAATACAATCCAATATGATAAATCTCTACTACATATGTCTATATACATTTTAAATGTCACCAAAAGATTGAAGCCTAAACCAAACTCACATTCCGTTGAAATGAAGACAGATAAGGAGACTGGAAAATGTCCCAAAAAGTAATAATTACATGCAAAACTAGAAAGTCTTTTATTTAACTGACCTGATGTTTCTCTGACTGACAAATCGCGTACTCTCCATATAAACATTTTCATCATGGTCCTCAACATCCTCAGAAGGCATTGCTGTGTCGACATATTTATTCCAACGACTTCCACCAATGTCCTGTTTGAAAAGAAGATATCAAAAGATGAGACTTTTGTGTAACCAAGTACTAAGCTTACTTCATTGTAAGCCTCAAACAGAGACCAGAGACTGGACAGATATCTGGCAAAGAGAATGTAGGCTTATTCTTTTAACTGTATATACTACATACCCGTATATAGATTAAGTAATTAGTGCACTACATATACACTCACAGGCCACTTCATTAGGAACACCTCTCTAGTATCTTTTGCCTTTAGAACTGCCTGCAACAATACTTGGGTGGGCTGTGGCATTCCAACAAACATAAATTGGTACTAATTGGCCCAAATTGTGTTAAGAGAATATCTTTATGCCATTATATCCCCAGCCTGAAACGTTGATGTAAGGCAGGGTTGACCCATGTTTTCATGTTGTTGACGCCAAATTCTGACCATTCCACCTGAGTGTTGCAGTTGATATCAAGACTCATCAGACCAGGCAACATTTTTCCGATCTTCTAGTGTCGTTTATGGTGAGCCTGTCCAAATTGTTGCCTCATTTTCCTGTTCTTAGCTGACAGGAGTGGCACCAAATGTGGTTTTCTGCTGCTATAGCCCATTTGCCTCAAGATTTGATGTCCTGTGTAATCAGGGATTCTCATATGCATACCTCGTTTGTAATGAGTGGTTATTGGTCTTAATGTTGCCTTTGTATCAGCTCAAATCAGTCCTCTGACCTCTACCATCAACAAGGCATTTTAGCCCACAGAATCGCTGCACACTGCATTTTTTTTTCTTTTTTCGTACCATTCTTTGTAAACCCTAGAGATAGTTGTGTGTGAATATCCCAGTAGATCAGCATTTTCTGAAATACTCAAATCAAGCCCTTTCAGCTGAACAGCCATGTCATGTTCAAAGTCATTTAAATAGCCTTTCTTCTCCATTATGATGCTCGGTTTGAACTGCATCAGATCATCCCATGATGTGTTCCCAATGTAGTGGCCGGTGAGTGTACATTAGTGCAGTTATCATTACATAAACAGCCGATGCTTGCTGAAATAGCTGATAAAGATGTAGGTCATGACCAATGACCAATAGGGCAGAACCTAGTTCAGTGGTACATCAGGTTCAGTTAACATTGATGTAGTAGTGGTAAAACACCTAATACTAGAACAACCTGGAGTACTTCTTTTAAGTAAACAACATGCAAAGCGTATCTATTAGCAGGTTTACCACTTCCTAAAGGTTTGTCACTCTCAAGACTCAACCATGTTCTTGGAATAGCCTCCTGTTATGCTACACACCTGCTGGGGGTTGGAGGAAAGGTCTTGGTCCTCATGGTTGAACTCTGACACTTCATCTCCATCTTCCTCCCTTGAAAATAAAATGAATAACAATACACAACCATATGAAGGAAAACAAGTCCAATGTATAGCATGGGTGGTGTCAAACAAGGACAAGAGATGCAAAACGCCTAGACAAACAAACACCACTAATGTAAACACAGAGTCAAACAAACTCAACTCGTCCTCCCAATATGTAGGGGGGGGGGGAAGAAAAAAATTCAGGTTATAAAGTCAGGTTAACAAAACACCTGACACATGCAACAGGTGTGGCATTACCATCGCGACCAGGCGCCCTCATCCTCTTCCTGCAGCAACTGTCCTCTCAGGCCATTCAGTTTCTGCACATGACGCCTGCAATCTGCTCCAGTACCACGTCCATATTCCTGATAGGATCAAGCAAGTACAGCACAAACCCCAATGACACCGCATACAGCCATACAGTAATAACATGGGCATTTCTACTTCTGGCAGAGTTACTTGTACCACCACCACCATACGTTTTACAGCAGTAGTTCCCATGTTTCAACATTTAACACTAAGCGTGCGTGGTGGTGTGTCGACGGGCTAGCGATTTTATTCTAGATATCTTTTTGAGTCTCTGCCCAGACATAATAATCATAGACAATCACTGACTGATGGAAACTACGGTTGAAAGCACTGGTTTCACCTTGATAACAGATTGCTTTTCTCCACACAGTTTGCAGCTCCATTTCTTTGCCTTCTTAACCTGGCATAAAATGACAACCAGAAAAGTAGCGAAACTAATAAGTTACAAACCGATTCAGTCACACTGAACAAGAGCATGTCTTTTGTTCTTGGTTTTATGAACTCTTTCCTAGAAGCAACCCAAATCTAGAACTATCGGCTGCTAGCACTTACTAGCGACCAGCGGGTGATATAACATTGACATGAACCATACTTGCTTGCTACGAAAATTGTTGCAGTAATAAAACATTACCTGTTGAACCTGGAACGTTTGACAAGCAAAACATCTAAGAACATGAAATTCTTGAACCATACTGACAACAAAAAAGAAAACGGGTCTGAAGTTTGTTGACTTCGAAACTAGCGCCGAAAACCAAACTTCCGGTATTTGCTGGCACCAAATTAAAAGACCTCAGACGCTTTTCTTACCATGTCCAAATAAGAGTCGTTTGCAGCCACAAAATCTGTCTCTAACAGGCTAACAGCATGTTTCATTGGGCAAAGCCAACAGACTCACCTTGCTGTATGAAGTTATGGCCATCCATTTAAAAGAAAAGACTAGGGAAATTGTTGCTTTGTTGTTAAAACATCATCATCATTCATGCCACTGAAGTACAAGTATTCTTTCAGTTCAGTGATTTCATGCACATTATGAAGCAAACACACTACACAGAGGAGTGGAGATACTTGAAAATATTTTATTTCACACACATTCTTCATACAGTGCCACAGCCATAATTGAAATAGAAATTGTACAAATAAGACAGACAGTTCTTCTCATTCAACATCGTGTCCACCAGTTTCAGCAATATGCTTCATCAAAGCATGTCGCTGTCCGTCAAGCTGATTGAAAATGACATGAAACACTACTGCAGTGGTTGCTTCAAATCAAAGAGTCCTGTTCCTCCTTTGACGACTTTCCCGACAACGATACAAGCGGAGGGAGATCGCAGCTGGTCGTGAGAGCCTGCCAAAGAGAGCGAGAGAGGGAGAGCGAGAGAGAGAGAGAGAGAGAGAGAGAGAGAGAGAAACCTTGATCACTTGCACAGCCATCACTGACAAGTCCCAAGAGACCCATGTGTTTACACACAAGTTACACACAGCTTATTTTGACACCATAAATGAACAAGCTGCTTATTTTACTTGGCCTACATTTGCCGAAGAGCATGATTTGAATTAAAATGGCTGTCATAATAACGAACACAGAAAAAGCAGGTCTGTCATACCCAACATGGTGGCGTCCTTGAGGAACTTATAGCTGGTCTCAAAGGTCATCTGTTGCAGAGGAGAGGAGTTTGACCTGATGCCAAAGCGGTTCAGGGGCTTGTAAACACCTTCGAAGCACATGTAGTCAGCCACCAGCGACAGATGCCTGGGGTCCACCTCGATACCTGGCAGGAAAACAAGACGATCACATGTGTTTTCATGGATAAGTTTAGTTATCTACTATCTAGAATGCAAAATAGTTCTTATTCTCTCTTCTCTTTCTCTACTCTTTAGCACATTGAATGACAGTTATGCGTGATAATGGGCTATACAAACCATATTGATTGATTGATTAAGTTCACATCACACTGTTCAGCTCTGTACCAGTGATTTCAATAGACGTTCAACATTCTCTTAGGGAAATAATATCAAAACATGCTCAACAAGTCAGTAAATAATGATTAGTAATTTGCAAATAGAAAATAGCACAATTGAAATTGAAAAGGCCCAATTCATTAAAAATGGAGCTGAAGAGGTGAGTGGGAGGCATTGAGAACAGGGCCGGATTAATGCACAGCCTAGATATGGCTGCAGCCTAGGGGCCCCCACATGGCAGGGCACCGCGATTGGCCAAAAGTAAAAAAAATCCAATTGGCCAAAAGTAAAAAAAATCCAGAATTGTGACAAGGTGCAATTTTGAAAGTACAATTTAACATCTTGTTCATACTCTCTCCATAGCTGGCAGTCATGTTATCCTTAATTCCTAGCTTGTACTGTACTTGTACTTGCACTGTCTATGTAATTTCGTCAAGAAATTTCCATTCGAGGGGGGCCTGTGTCAACCTGTAGGCTAGGGGCCCAGGGTCATCTTAACCCTGTCCTGATTGAGAGTGGGAGTCTGAATAGTTGCGTGAGAAGGATTAGCTTCACTGTGTACTTTGGGAGCTCTGAATATTACTGAATAGGGCTACATAAATGGCACCCACAATACCGTCCATTAATCATTCACACGTCATCTGTCCCGATTAACAACCATACTCGTTTCTAGAGTAGGGCAAAGTGCCACATACATACCGTAGACAGCAAACACGTCTTTGATCTCCTTCTCAATGACCCGCAAGGCCACTTCAATGCCGTAGGTGTTGGCCATGGCGTGCACTTCGTTGGAGTACAGCCTACTCAGGTCAAGAATCTGCACAGAGCAAACAAAGGGAGGTAGAAAAACAACAAGGTCAATCATTTGGGCAATGCCCACACATAACTGAACTTGAATTCTTTTTTAGAAAAAACAAAAACATTTCTTTGGGCTTGCACCTTTATTATTATTCAGATAAGAGAGAGAAATGAGTGGGGAAATGACCTCGGGCCAGCATTGAACTCGGGTCCCTGGCGTCATGGTACAGAGCACTAGCCCATTGACCCCCGTCACCCCCACTGAACTTGAATTCTAAAACAATGTGCACAGCCGTACGTCTGTATTGTTAACTTTGGTGTAGATGCAAGGCACTTCATTGAAAGCATTTGTGCTGCTGTTAAATGTACATAAAAAGGCCAGTGATATTTTTTCAGACAAGACATGCTAGTCCAGTTTCAATGATGTAGCGACCTGCACCGTGTTGTTCATTTGCTACAATGCTGTGAAATGTTTACAGAGGGAACGAAGTGTTGCAGACATGGCTGTCCAGTTACAATCACTTAACACTGTGTTGTGAAGTGTGGCACTTATTTGTGTGGCGCTTTGCACATATGTGCGTGACACTTAGGACATCGCCATGCTTGAAGAGCGACTGAGTGCTTGCAGCATCAGTAAAGATATCATTGCACACAGGGGTGCTAGGCAGCTTTATCCAGGCTGGGGACAAAGTAATCTGAAAGCCCTCCCATCTCAAAATAATGTACATACAAAGTTAATGTATGAGGACTCAATTATAGGCCACCTTTCTCCGTGGGCCTTGGACAACTAACCCCTTTGCCTTCCCCCTCACTCCGCCGTCTTCCCTGATTGCAAAGACTTCAAGTGTGTGGATTTGTTTGTACTTGTATTCACTGAAGTGTGTGGATTTGTTTGTATTTCCTCATACACACGCGCCACTCACATCGCCATGCTTGAAGATCTCCTGCATGTTGATGCCTTCCGTGTTGAGGACCATCTCCTTGGTGCCATCCTTGTTGGTGACCTCGTTGAGCAGGCAGCGCGTAATGCCCCTCACCTCCATGACGACGGCCGTCTGTGCCTGAGCCACCAGCAGCGACGTCAGGTCAAAGTGCACGTTGCTGACGGGGAGGACGATGGTTGCCTAGGGAACCGGAGGATTGTGTTCTCTTAGCGGAAATGTCATGTGAAAGCAAGCACCTTTGATGTATACTGACTGTGGCTGAAGTGAAGTTCACAAATTCTGACTAAAGTAAATTGAGTATTTTTGCAAGATTTATTCATGATTTATTTTAGCAATGCTTTCGAAGCTTCTGGCCGCAGAACCTACAGCCAGTCTTATTCATGGCATATACTTAGGTAAATAACACATTATAGAGCAAAGTCTAAGTACAGTATAATCTAAAGCCAAACCACAACCTACAAAGTACATCCATACAAATTCTCAACAAAGCAGGCCTCAGTGGCATCTACGAATAACTTGTATAAAGGCCATGTGGTATTGTATAAACAACAGCACGAACTGACCATTATAAGAGTCTTTGAGTACCATGAAAAGTGCTATAAAACAGATGCATCATTACCACTATTATTATTATTATTATTATTATTATTATCAATATCATAACCCACCTCACACCAGAGTCCATTGACCGTGTCGTATCTGTAGCTCTCTATGGCAGTGGAGATGGCCAGCACCGCATTGACCCGCATCTGGTCCTCACTCTCCGCCGCTGCAGGCTCCTGGGGGGCCTCCTGGGAGGCCGTGCCTTGGCCCTCTGCTGGCGGTGTGTTTGGTTCTTCCTCCTCAGGCCCCTCTGCCTGCTCATCTTCCTCAGCATCACTGGCCTCCTCACTGTCGTAATCCACCTGTAACAAAGCAGCCAAGGTTGCGGATGTAATACACATTACATCAGGCTAACGTTTTTTTTAAATATCCAAAACGACTTACAGATATTACACAGTGTTAGTTACAGTCAGTGTAGCAGTGTGAGGTTACCGTACCGGGTGCCTTGCTCAAGGGCACCTCAGCCATAGGATGAACAGATTGGTATGGATGTGCATTGGCGGTGATCTAGAGTCGAACTCCCTAACCATTACACCACAGCTGCCCCATACACATGGACCAGGCCAAGACATCAGTCAGACTACAGCTACATTAAAGCGATATGCCACTATTTTGGGGCTTAATACAGTTAAAATCGTTGGCCAAGACATCAGTCAGACTACAGCTACATTAAGCCATTGAGCATGTTCTGTCACTCTACCCATGAATATGTTAGGGAGGGACAATCACAAGAGAGGTTTGAAATAGAGCGATGGTTGGAAACAATACGTTTTAGCAATAATCCTTGAATAAACAGAGGATTTAAAGACAGAATAAGAGCTTTGTTGAGTAGAAAGATGTTATTGGCCTTCTTCTTACGGTCTTTAATTTGCACTGCAGTGGTTATTGATTGCAGCATAGAGATGCCAATGAGCAAATACCAAAGCAAAAGGTTTCAGACAGTGCATAAAAATATGGCAAGGTAAGAAAATGTGCAAAAGTAAGTGTCAAGTAAACACTTCAAACAACACAAAGCAAAGTTCAATAGGTCTTCACAGATATATCTTACATGTCGTATGTACAAGCTAAAAAAAATGTAAGCAACTACAACACAATCTAAAGTTGCATAGGTGTGTATATGCTGTAGGCAACAGGATTGTGCTTTTCTCCACTCCGCACCTCTTCCTCTTGTCTCTCTTTCCTCCTGGCGTCTGAAGCGTCAGCATCTCCCTCGTCTGCCTCATCGTCCACAATCCTCATCTCCTCCTCTGCCTCGCCGTTCTCCTGCAATCACACAGGCAGAAATTCGTAGAGAACAACAATTACTCTCTGTAGCTCTGCAAAACATCAGACGCTTAAAGTGATGGAATGTTTAATGTACAATACACAATGTATCGCAAAAGTGTCTTTTCGCCCAGCTCATTTAAACCAAAACACGTGAATATGATGACATATTGCATACATATTACAGTGTATTGAATTACATTACACTGAATTATTGATGTATTATTTACAACAGCTCATCAAAAGAGTACCTGGGTTGCACCAGAGTTGGCCCCCTCATCCATATCCTTTTGTGTGACTTTGCGGGTCTCAATCGGGTTTATGGAGGACAATTTGGCATTGCGCTTTTTGATGGCTTCTAATAGTAATCTGAAAAACCTGGAAATAGAAATTTAAAAACTCATTTGAATAAAACCACCTCACCAGTTATCCAAAGCTAGGGAAGATTTTAATGCCTGCCATGTTCAAAAAAGCAAATACATATACATTTCAAAACATGCATAGAAAGACATACAAAACAAACAAACAAACACAAAATATGGAATGTTTGAAATGGAGTTAGTTCACTTTCTCCTTTTCAATTTTTGTTAATAACATTAATTGACAAATGAAAAGCCACAACAGACAGACCTGCGTTGCATACAAGCACCACAAATAGTTCTCAAATGGACGGACTGACCAGCAGACATACAGTACTGGTGAATACGTAGCTAATAAAAGTGAAGACTGACTCTTCCCTCCTGAGGAAGAGGGAGGTGGGCTGCCGGTCCTACCTGTGCTCCACGTAGTGCAGGATCTTCTGAGGCGTGAGAAGCTTGTCCTGCTGGTAGCGCTCGGGGGGCAGGAAGTGGAAGGAGATGTTGAACACTCGGTTCTTGTTGGAGGCACTTTTACCTTCAAACCTCAACGTCTCCACCACGTCCACCTTGTGAAGCACCTGTGGCCCGGGAATAAAGGAGCAGCGGCATTAGACTTTTAGTTGGTGGGTACATCTCAAACTGTTCTCATATGGCCCTCAATGACCCACATTCTTGAAATCTTCTGATGAAGCAAATGTTTAAGACTTAAAGGGACACTGTGCAGGAAATGGTCAAAAAAGGTACTGCAACTATGCTGCTCATTGAAACTGGGCTGCCTATTGCCAAATTTGATCTTTACATGAAAGTTTACTAAGTAATAAACAAATATTTCCTAGTATGGTCCAAGTAGAGTCATTTTTGCAGCTAAAAATGGCTATTTTTTGAAATTCAAAATGATGGACCATGGAGAAGATCCCCCTTTTCATGAATGAAAAGTGCAATTTTTCCAGTCATAATGAATACTTAGAATTTGATGGTGGTGGTAAGTATTCATGAAAAAGGTAACATTAGTGAATGGGCAGCATGAATTCTGGAAATAAACAACAAAAAATCTCACACAGTGTCCCCTGTTTTTTCATACATGAAAAGGGGGATATTCTCCATGGTCCGCCATTTTGAATTTCCAAAATTAGTCATTTTTAGCTGTAAAAATGACTGTACCTGGACCATACTAGAAAATATTTGTTTATCACTTAGTAAACTTTCATGTAAAGATCAAATTGGCAATAGGCAACCCAGTTTCAATGAGCGGCATAGTTGCAGTACCTTTTTTGACCATTTCCTGCACAGTGTCCCTTTAAAGAGGGGCTGAAATTGAAGCCTTCTAATATTTTTCTTCATGGGGAATGTTATATAAAACTTTTCATTTGTCATGCCTTAATTAAACATGGCATTTATTTAAGTAATGATAAATAAAGACAAAATAGATATTAACATACACAACAGAGTATCAATAAAACAGACGAGTGTTCTTTAATCCGTTACCTCAGCCAGGCAGACTCGGGTGAGCTTCTTCTTGAGGACCTTGGCCCTCTTGAGGGCCTTCCTTGTGCCAAAGACAGGAATGCTCATCATAGGGGTCTTGATCTTAGAGCTGGCAATCATCAGGATCTCACGCAACCTGTGAGTTAGAGGTTTAAAAAAATATAGTACATCAAATCAGGAGTTTTTTTCAGCTTGTTACACAAGTCACAATTAAATGCGCAACTGCACACCAATTAAGGCTGGGACAAGAATAAGAGCTTCCAAACCTGTGGCTCAAACTCTGTGCTTTTCCATGACCCTGATTTTTCAAGGTCTTCCCAAACTTACTAAACCCTGAATAAATTTCATCACCAGGCCCCATTTTCTCCAAATACTATACTTTTAAGACACTGACCCATTCCAATTCAAAAACATCAAACACCCCTAATGGACCCCATCTGTGCTTGGCTGTATGGTTGAGGTTGAGAAGACTGCTTCAGCTTTCAGCCAGTACAGTGTGCACAGTTACAAGACTATGGAGGTAGAGGAGGGGCAGCTGACCTGGGGATACCCAGGGTGACGTTCATCTCTCCTCTGCCGGCGAAGTGGAAGGTGTTGAGGGTCATCTGGGTGGACGGCTCCCCGATGCTCTGAGCGGCCAGCAGACCCACCGCCTCCCCCGGGTCACACAGCGCACGCTGCCACTTCAGCTGCAGCAGGTGCCTCAACCTGAATGAACAGACACACACACAGAGATACAGAGAGATACAGAGAGAGACACAGACAGTCACAGACACACACCCAACATGTTTTATGTTAATACAAATTAAAATCTTCTGTTTGGAAGACATGGAAAATAATCTGCATAATCTCCAATATTCATTGCCCAAGAAAAGACCCGCTCAGATCTGGATTTGGTTGGTTTTAGTGTAAAAAGCAGGATAAGTGTAATGCTAAAACCGTAAGTGTAAGTATATTTTTTGTCAGTGTTGGTCTGTCAATCTGTGATATGGATGAGTTAATACAAGTCTATGAATGCGTGTTAAAACACTCACCTGTCAGAGTCCAGTTCTCTGTTTCGCTTGGGACTCTCCTCAGACTTTTGGATGTACGACTCCACGATGGAGTCAAAGGTCTCGGACACGGAGCCAAACGTGATGTCAGGCCGGTGCATGGCTAGACAGGGGTCCGGGCAGCGAGACGTCTTCTTCAGGTACTTGGAACGGTTGTCCTCATCCAACCCACTCCAGCGCTCAATCAGCTGAGGACATTAGGGAAACGGAGTTATAATACACTGTGGTGTGTGCTTATTACACACTTATTATTTGTTTATTCAGAATTGGAATATTTTGTTCGGACATTACATAAATACTCATATTCATTGTCGATAAATCCAAACTTGCAATGAAATACATTTACAGCTGTTCACAACTTTTGACATGCACAACATTTGTGATGAATTCCTAGCCCAAAGTCAACATTGGGAGCACATGCCCTGGTTTTAAAACATGAAATCCAGAAGAAACAAGAACAGTATTGAAACATTGCTTTTGATGTTACAACATTGGTAGCCTGGCAATGTCATCCTATGTACCTTAAGATTTTGGCTCGGCACTTAGTCTGGCGAAACCCTACTAGCTTGGTTCGCTCACTGTTCTGCCAATCAGCAAACAGTTGAGAGTGGTGACACGGAACTCACCTGCAAAGTTTGTTACTGATTGGTTAAGGTAACACTATTCACACTTTTGTCTGGTTATTTGTATGCTTTCGCAACACTGTATCATAACAGTCATGCTAATAAAGCACAATTTGAATTTGAATTCGGGACTCCAATGAATTCAAATGGCACAGTAAGGTCAGACCATCTCCCACCCTCCATGAAGACGGCTTCCTCTTAGTTTTCGCTAGACTGTTTGATGGAGTAAACAGCTTTCACCCAGGCTACACCATTGGGGCATCATTAGAACAACAGCGGCCGGCCACAGTACCTGGTGTACAGCCGTCTGCCTGCCGTTGCTGAGAAGGCAGTCGCTGTCGGTTTTGTTCTTGGGCATCTTCTTCTGGGAGAAGAGCAGGAAGGCTCCCTCACGGGGCGAGGATTTCTCCCTCTTGGACATCCACTTCTTAATGGCCGCCTGGTGTCGTGCAGAGACGCTGGAGTCCATCTTGGACAACACCTCGTCCAGGCACTTGGACTTCCTGATTACCTGAAAAGGGCATGACATGTTATTCAACCAACCATTACAATTACAGTAGGCCATTGAATCTGCAAAGTTCAGTTACCGTGTATAAACCAACACCTAAACAACTGACTTCCTGATATCTTCCAAGGGGTATTACAATGACACAATGGAACAAAAATGTATTCTATAAAAATATATATTCTATAAAATATATCTATTACAATACATTGGGATTTTTTTTGGATGATGTCAGGATTATTGGATGGATTTTATTTACAATTTTATGACGTAGCAAAAGATTTTTTGTTTTTGTTTTTGTTTTTGAATTTCACGACAATGCATTCTGCTTTGCGGCCAGTAGCATCAAGCGGCACAAACTCCATCGACTGGCAGCAGAGATGGCAAACCGATTAGGTTTGAGCAGTCGCAAAAGTTTACGTTTGCAGTTGTGTCGATGCAGCAAGATATGTGGATCAATGACAGTGCAGCTCAGCAGGCTATTGCCTTTTGTTGCTGGAAAGGCGGGAGATGTGCAGGCACAAACCAAAGTGGCGGTGCGAATCACACCCGGTCATTTCTATGGGCGCTTTCTCAAGTACTTCATCGCATCTTAAAACTTCATAAAGCTTCATTTAGTAAGTCACCCAAACAGCCAAACAGCCAAAGTAGGCCAGGCACAGATTAGACCAAAAACAACAGGCCTTGGTGATTCTGACAGACTCATAACTCATCGCCACACCGTCCCTGGCCCGGCAGGCTGCTACTTCATAGCTGTCCTTGATGAAGGGGATCTGTCTGGACTGGAGGAACTGGGGTTTGGGAATGTCGAAGCTATATAGCGTTTCTCGACAACATCATTACTAACTAAGTTAGCAACTCACTTGGTTGCAATGGAATTTCCCATTGAAAACCTAGTAAGTTGCTAACTGGTTGGCAACGATGCTTTCGAGAAACGGGGTCAAGCTGAGCTAAGCCATTACACCACACTACACCAGCGCCCCTAATGGTCAGGATTTGGGCTTTGTTACCAGCCTAACTCCTCTCGACAGAAAGCTGACCCTACTCCATCTCGTAGTTGTCCTTGATGAAGGTGATCTGTCGTGACTGGAGGAACTGGATCTTGGGGGTGTCTTCCAGGCAGGGATTAAAGCAAAAAAAAAAAATCTGACTGAACTTTTTTACCGGTTAGGCACCCGATCGAGTATCACTCCGTAACCCTACGAAAACCAATGTAGCCAGGCTCTGCCCTTATGACGAAACATACATGCGGTGCCAGAGCCAGCGGCATAGGCAGACGGGGCAGTCGCCTAGAGCAGAATAGGCCTATGTCTTGAGGGCGCCAGTAATACCAAAAAGTGCCACAAAATCAGAACTTCAACCAACATAAATCTTTACACTTCACATGAACAATGAATATTCATTATGCACTCAGTAGGCCTATATAGACTCAGTATGAGTGTACCTGTAGGTACCTACTAGATCAGATATGCTCAATCAGATGTAGGCCTACAATGCTATGTTTACAGATGCCAATTTCTAAATACAAAAAAAAGGAAAGAGGGCGGGCAGGCCTAGGCCGCTCACCAGATTGACTAGAACTGGCCGAGAATGGAGGGATAATGGATACTATATCAGACTGCAAAGATTGAACTGAAATTTGGGGCATGTTTTGGTTATTTCATCTTATTTCTACCCATTGTTTATGAATTGTTCACAACATCATGCAGAATGGATTCACAATGAATGCTGCTTCAAAATGGTAGCTGATCTCACAGAATTATTGACTTGGAATTGCAATGTGTTGATACAGTGAGTGATCCCATTATGGGTTTTTTGTTGTTGTAGTAGTAGGCTATATTCTGTCTTTCACATTAGAATGGACAAACACTGTTCTGGTGAAAGCACTGGTGCGCATTGCTTGCAGTTGTATTTCTGACATTTAAAAAGCCCTGATCATAGCAATCAGAGGGAGAAAACTAGCTTTAATTATTTGTATGTTTTTCACCCTTCGGCCTT
The DNA here is from genome assembly GCF_034702125.1 of Engraulis encrasicolus. Classification (NCBI taxonomy): domain Eukaryota; kingdom Metazoa; phylum Chordata; class Actinopteri; order Clupeiformes; family Engraulidae; genus Engraulis; species Engraulis encrasicolus. Next base: position 22,427,076 of record NC_085879.1, read on the forward strand.
TTTCAGTATTCATCCTGTTACAAATAACTTGTTGACGTTTACAAACAGGGTGCGGTATGTCTACCTCTGTGTTCTACCGTTTTGAAAACTACTGGCTACTTTTTTGCTTCTCGATGTGCGGTGCCAAGCACACGCTTACCATTGATTTAAAAAACATCCCCGATTCTTCCTATGCGCACGTGTTCTACAAGCTGACAAGACGCAGCAGACACGACAGTCACAGACATACGTTTATCGTTTACAAAAGTAACACACTTTCCCAAGCTTGTCGCGCAGCTTTCCACTCGAATCAAGGCAAATCACCCACCCATCAGTCCTGAGTGCGCAGTGCGCAAATTACTGAACTCAAACGAAACGCATAGTCCGAGAAGATGGGCACAGACGTTGAGCCACTCAAAAACAAGCGCACACACAACTGTTGCTGCTGCACACTATTCCAGTTAGCAGAAATAGCGTCACACAGTAACAAGCCTTGAAAGTGAAAACGTCGAAACGGCATTTATCGACCATGAGTCCACCCATCAGAACACTGCTTCCCAGAACAAGACGTGGCATAAAATATTGGCTCTGCCAGGGATAGCCTATCCGTGACCCAAATGCAACCAATTTTTTACTTATTTATTGAATATATAGCCTATATCGGCAACAACAAAGTTAATCTGCTATGAGTACAGATGAGACTGTGAATTATCCGTTGTCAAAAAGACAACTAGCTCTACACGCAGCCAGTCAAATGCGCTAAACTTTGAGGATGAAACGCATGGTAGGCTATCCTAGTTAGCTGCCATAGTCGTCCCATTGGGGCAATGAATAATGCTAGTAAGAGTCACAATGCTTAAAAGGCAAACCCTTCATGAAAAGGACATCATACGCAGTCGAAGTAAACTATTCATTTAAAAAAATATATATATCTGCCACGGCAGGTGCAATGATAGGCCTATGGAAACGTCACTGCACTTTATACATTGTATTACATTTTTTTCTTTTCTGCCATCAGCAACAATTTTGGCTATTTATTTTTTAATCTCTCGCGCTGCGCTGCCACAGAATTGTTGACCGCTCGTGTACTTTTTTTTTGGAACACGGAAGAACAGGGATGACCCAAAAGTAGGCTACTGATGAGTGAATGTTGTATCACACCGCCAATGGTGGAGTGTATAACTAAATCCGTACACCAAACACACCTCTCGTCCCCTTCTCATGACCAGGAGTGCTCTCGATTTGAGTTCAGTTGGAAAGTAAAAATTGTAAATTAATTGACATAAATTATACGGACGGAAATCCGTCCAAACGAAAATCCAGTTGACGGAATTCCGTCGTAGCGACGGAAAACTTTAATCCCTGCCTCCAGGCTGTCAAGATGAGCTACTATGCCATTACAACACACTACAGTAGTGCCCATTAGAGCTGAGGGGTTAGTCTACTGGTAGCTGATCTCGACAGAGCAGCTGCTCTTCAGTACCCTACCTCGTAGTTCTCCTTGATGAAGGGGAACTGTTTGGGCTGGAGGAACTGGGTCTTGGGGATGTCGAGGCCGTCCTCTCCGTACAGGAACTGCACCACGCTACCATCGCTGTCTCGCACCGTCAGGTCATACTGCACCACCAGACCCTCCAAGTGCTTGATCACACACCTGCCAGAACCAAACAGATCAAATTAATGAAGGGTAAGAGGTACTGTGTGTAGAATATTGAGGAGAATATTGTAAGGCATTAACCCATTGATGTCTGATGTTGCGTTGTGCAACATTGGCCCTGGCGCCTGGAGCTGCATTACGCAACATTCAGGCTCATGAGATTTGAGACAACTTTATTAAAAATCTCTGTTTGTTTGAGATGAATGAACACATTCTAATGAAAGATGAGGGTCTTAGCGTTTAAATGCAACTCAGTGCATATTTGTATGTGCTTCAGAAGCTGAGATATTTAAGTTTTTATAGGCTGAGGGCAGCTTTTCTTTAAAAGGGCTCAGGCATTCGGCACCTCTTTTTGCAGGTGCCTCAGGCGTCAATGGGTTAAGCAAACAATATTTCATAGGACTGAAATAAACAAAATGTTGAAAGTCATGCTTACTATTCAGTATGTATTTTAGAACATTATGTGCCTAGGACCTCTTGAGTCCTGTAATTGTTATTTATTTCGCGTGGCGCAGTGTGAACTGTGGCCATTCTGTGACCAGTGGGGAATTGATCAGAGTGTCCACAAGGGCAACTTCATACATAATTTTCAGCTAGTAAAATAACACACTGAAACTTTGAGATATCTCACCTTTGCAGGTAACCGGATCGACTAGTCTTTACAGCTGTATCCACCAAGCCTTCACGACCAGCCATGCAATGGAAGAAGAATTCCTGAAACATGGACAGAAAAAATGAAAAAAAAAAAATAAAATCAAAATAAAAAAAGAACTTTAGAAAAAAATATTTGAATGTTTTCTGTTTTGTTTTTTTCCTGTGTCCTGCCTTTTGTAATGTTATGTACGCTGCTATCTTGGCCAGGGCGCATTTATAAAAGATTTTTTTAAAAATCTAAATGTGATTTGTTTCCCTGGTTAAACGAAGGTTAAAAACATCCAACAATAGATCACTGGCTTCTGATGCACATCATTAACCATTACAGATCACACTTGCTGGGTGAAACAAATGCTAAGTGGCGGTAGCACTAACAGTCTCACAATGCACATAACAGGTGAGTAAATTAACTTCCCATTATAGACCAAATGTCATATCGGTAGAACAACAATTCTTCTGGACCTTTCTACTGTACAACACAACAGACCCAAGTAGGTCATAAGGGGGGGAGAAGGGCAGAGGGAATTCCCTGGCTAGTCACTGTGGGGGATTTTATTTGCCGGTACTCAGACACAACCTGTAGCTGTCAATCCAAGATAAACCAGCACTAGAACTCTACTGGACATTTCAGGTAGCACTTGCTACTTTGAAGGAAAACAGAAGTAAGGTCAATAAAGCAGAGAACTGGGGGAAATCAGTCACTGAACATCCAAAACCTGTAGCAGTCAATCACAGTGTGGCAAAACCAGCACCAGAACTCTTTCAGACAGTGGACATAAGAAATGCCATCTACCACCTGGCTGCCACTATGACAGAAAACAGAAGCAACATAATTGAAGAGGGGAACTCAGGAAAAAAATCCCTCGTGTCTATATGGGGGATTTCATTTCCCAGTGGTCAGACAAAACCTGCAACTGTCAATCATATGGAGGGGGCTCGGGGGAGAAACCAGCCTGCTGAACTCTACTGTAAGCCTACCGGCGGTGTGATCCCGGTGAGAAACCTTCCGGATACAAATCCCCCAGAGCGCGGGGCGCACTCGTAGGGCTGGAAGCAGGGCAGGGATTTCCCAGAGGGCATGAGAGGTGGCCGCCGGCCCTCCAGCTCAATCTGACCCAGCAGACAGGAGATCTAGTTTAGGGGAGAAAGAGAGAGCCAAAAATAAACATGATCAGGAGACTCAGTACACTCAGTGTGACTCAGTGTGTGTGTGTGTGTGTGTGTGTGTGTGTGTGTGTGTGTGTGTGTGTGTGTGTGTGTGTGTGTGTGTGTATGTGTTTATACTTTTGAGAATTTTATGACCAAACATGTTTACTTATTTAGTGGGAAAAATTAAGAGACCTGCTTCAAACACCTACAATTGAGTGGATTAAAATGTGTGCATTAACAGCTATTTGTGCCAAGAAATGGTTTTAAATTACCACAACGTAATGTAATTACATCTCCAAAGTGCTTTTGTAATTGATGAAAAATATGAATAGCTGTAGAACTGGTAAATAGTAATGCTACAGGTATTAATGGCATACTTCCACATATGGACAATACCCACCTGCATGGTGTTAACAGTAGATCCCTTGGCCCCAGACTGCACCATCAGCTGCAGGTTGTTCTCTGGGAAAGACCTGTGGAGGCCCAGAGGCATACACACCTGCACACACACACACACACACACACACACACACACACACACACACACACACACACACACACACAGACACAGACACAGACACAGACAGACACACACACACACACACACACACTAAGTAATCCACAGCATCTAAGCAGCATTCTTTCACTGTGTGTCATCAAGGTGGTGTTTGTGCATGTGTGTGTGTGTGTGTGATTGCATGATTGTGTTTGTTGCTGCCTTGGAAAAAAGGGCAGACATGGAAGGAATGAAAATAATACTGTGTGACTATGACAACCACCCTAGAGAGTCTACATTCCGCACGCACACAGACACACACACACAGACACACACACACACACACACACACACACACACACACACACACACACACACACACACACACACACACACACACACACACACACACACACACACACCACACACACACACACACACACACACACACACACACACACACACAGACACACACACACAGACACACACACACACACTTTCCTAATGTGCTATTTCAGACAGACAACACAGGGGATAACCCGTTTGTTTGTTTGTTGTTACTCGCCCTCCTTTCTCTGTTCCCTTGACACCCAGTCATGTAATATGCAAATGAGCAAAACGTCATGGGCTTCTATGACACTTAACACGCGATACGAAGCTCGTACTACCTTACTGCCTCATTTTCCCGCACATTTACCCAACACAACATTGTAAAGCCGGCAGTATTAAATGCATACGTAGATGATCAATTGTGCATTGGAAGTAATAATAACCATTCAACCATTTAGGGACGGGCATTGGAAATGAGCTTTGATGCCTGCCGTTTGGTTGTTTTACTACATGCCATGTATCTGACCCAAATAAACTAAACTAAAATAATTGGCCTTCACACTACTTGAAGTATCTGAAAGGCAACACATTAACGCAACCTTTCCCCTTGAAAGGACATCTGCGTTTCAGCCTCGTTGGTGCTCAAGGTCGAGGACAGTAGAATTAGGACAAACTGGGCTGCTTTTTATCGACTACACCAGTGGTTTGCAACCTTTCTTGAACCCCTGTGAGCTCATCATAACCCACCCCAACGCCCCCTAAACCACATAATAAGCCTGCCAACACCCCCACTTAACATTAAAACATGAAATAGACTAATGCCCGCCCATGTGCAACTGAACCTCCCCCCTCTCAGCTGTCTCCTTCTCCTTCTCTGTAAAGCCCCTGTTGGGGAACACTAGACTAGACCCAGGGATGACCGGAGCACTCAGCAAACATTTGGCATACGCTTTTACTTTGGTGCACAATGTGACTGGTGTTCGACTGACCAACGTCTTCCCATGAGTCTGTAAAATAGGAAAAACTTCTTTTTTTTTAAACATGCGCTGAGTGCTCCCGTCACCCCTGGGTCACAAACATTGTCCCTTCTGGATCCCTGACAGGGCAAAGGAACCAAGAGTGGAAACGAGAAACAGCCAGCACTGCTGATCTTCCTCTTGTGTCACAACCTGAGATACCAAGCCATCATAACACAGTACAGTTGCGCCCCCTATGGGTTTAGGCTATGTCAACAGCCTATTGGTACAGTAGCTCATCTTGGGATATTTCTAATATCCTTTCTAATAATGGCCTAACTCCCAACTAGAGGATGACATTTTTCAGGAATTCCTGTGGGTCCCGCGGGTCCTGCGGCATTCCCGCGGGATGGGAGTCAAAATCTTAAAGATGAAGGGGAGCGGGCAGGAGTGGGAATAAAGATGAATGGGAGCGGGAATAAAAATGAACGTTAGCGGAAATGCCGCTTATTTTTTCTTTAAAAAAACAAACTAAAAAAGTCTCGCTTTTTTGACGAAACGGGATTGGGGTTGATTTTGAGTGGGAGTGGGCAGGATTTGGAGACATTCTTTTCAGAAGTGGACGGGATGGGATTTGTTTCTTTTACTCCAGTCCGAGATGGGACGGGATGGGATTTTTTTTTCTGGGACCGGGATGGGACAGAAGTGAAAATCGACTCCCGTGTCATGCTCTTCTCCCAACCTCACTTACTACCTTGCCTGCTTGTGACCTCGTCATGATGTCACTACTTCAATATCTCTATGCATTTCTATTTATGAAAATGTGATTTATAAATGAAAGCATTATCATTATTATCTCGCAAAAGCGCAATTTTATTGTCATATTCTCATTTGCAATCTGGATGGTGAATGAAGAATAGTTCCCCAAAAGTTGTCGCTAGTTGTAGCTAGGCTGACAGCCGGGAAACGTAATGATTTCCTCCACGTAGGCAGGGCGTCAGCGAAATGCGAGACCACAAGCGCAGGTCGAGGAAATAAGTAAGAAAGAACACAGACAAAGCAGTCCACCTCAACAGAACACCTCCTCCTCCTGTTCCCCCTCACCCTCCCCTGCCCACCTTGTTGATGCTGTTGTTGACCTGGTTGACCTCCTCCTTGAACTTGAGGTCCACCATGTTGAAGTCCCTCTGGTCTGGGTTGAGGTGGGCGTTCTGCCAGTGGTCCCTGGCCTCCGCCTCAGCTGCAGTCGGGGGAAGGTTGAACGCTGCTTTCAGGGCCTGGGTGATGTATGCGTGCAAAATAGGCAGAGGTTATTCATTCATTCATTCATTCATCCAAACTTAAATATTTATTGTCTGGGACCAAAGCCGCTTTTTATAATAGGCAGAGGTTATTCATTCATTCATTCATTCATTCATCCAAACTTAAATATTTATTGTCTGGGACCAAAGCCGCTTTTTATAATACACCCAATGTGTTAATATTGTGTTTTAACAGAGCACTTACATACTTTGCTCATATCAGTTCATTATTATGTCTTCCTGTAGCAACTTTTTTCTTTTCTTTTGAGAATGTTGATCTCTTACCTTTGCTCCACATGTAACTGAATTCTCAATGATCTTTGTTCTCTCGATGTTGGCACCAGGTTTAACAAGGATATCCTCCACCCCTACAAATAAAAAACAGTGGTGACATGAATAAGATTGTTCACAGATGTCAGTTTGACCCAGAATTATATTGAATATTCATTTACGCAATTTTTGGCAAATAATGTTCCAAATATTGGTTACTTTAATCCTTAAGCCCAGTGAACCAAACTCGGTATTTATTTTTAACACAATGGCACAATGGCACCGTCGGAGGTGCGTCAGGCAGAAATGCCAAGCAGGTGCGACCACCTGTGCTTAAATCTACAACCCCTTGCGTGACGTCTTAGATTAGTGTTTGCAACGAATCAGTTATATCAATAAGTCTTCAAAATCAAACGATATGAACATATAATGCTATGTACTGATATATGTCAGTGGGTACGATGGTGGGTGAACAGATGGTTTAATTGATAACACTTTTTTTTAGTAAAGCAGAGCAACTTAAGAACACAAGCAAGTCAAGTAGATAGAAATGATTTGTAAATTTGATCCAAATCTCCGGTTACGTGGCGCTATTCTGACATGTCGCTATTCCAACGTTAATGTCTATTGTCGGAATACCGACACGTTCTCCACCGTCTGCCGCTATTCCTACATGCTGCTATTCCGACATCCCTAACCTTAACCTCAACCCTAACCCTAACCCTAACCCCTAAAAAGTGTCGGAATAGCGGCATGTCGGAATAGCGCTATGTCGGAATAGCGATTGCCCCCCCAAATCTCCACAGCCCAGACAGGTCCTCTCCTCACCCATGGTGAAGCCTCGGTAGAGCTGCAGGTAGGCGGTGAAGAGGCGAGCCAGGCAGGTGAGCAGCTTGCCGCTGGTCTCCCCGCCGTACAGCTCGTAGCAGCAGTGCACCAGGCCGTAGGCGGAGCTGCCATAGTGAGCCTTGTCCAGGACGCCGATCAACAGCTCCCCCTGGCGGATGATCACCTGCATAGCAACAGCAGCAAGAGGAGGACAAGTCCTTACATGCCCGATGCCACACCAGTGAACTCACTGGCTAGACTGAAACGAGTGCATATTCTTAAAAAAATGAATTACAATTGGTTTGTAAGGCATTTAATGCCAATTGTTAGCATGTTATAAATCATGTTATAAATGGTTTTGCACTTTACAAGCTACTACTCCTGGGGGAAATAATGCACCATTTACATTTTGGTCTATTTGCATTAATGATGTAAGTAAACCTTGACACAAGTCACACTAAAACGGATTGGTTGTCTACAAAGGCAAGAAAGAGCACTGGACAGGCACCTGTGAGTCACACATGCTGTCAGGATGATATCCTATGACTGGTTCTGGTGTGGTCTTTATCCAGGCTTTGCTGGGGATCTTTGCTTTGCCAGTCAAATTCAAGGGAACGTGGTTGTCAGGGATGATGTTCAGGAGCAAAGTAGACACAACCTGTAGCACAGGAAGAGATTAAATCATCAGAGAAAGATGGATTTTGTTCATGTGAAGTAGAAAGGAAGATAATTAGGCAAACAACACAAAAGCAAAATCCTAGACAAGTAGAAATAACCTCTAGTCTATATGGATTGCAGTATACTAACAAGTATGGAGATCATGCATATTCATAAAACAGTGAATTTAGTACTCATAAACGATGGGACACACATTTCTACTGCGCAACACCAATAACAATCACTGAAGCTTTAGAATTCAGCATTTTTTCCTCCAGGAGACATTCATACCCTTGTGTAGTATGCATATATGATTCACTTTACACATGGTCATTCCTGTTTTTTTTAAATTAATTTCTAGTGGGGAACATTTCAGAAAATAGCAAAAAACAAGACACCCCCTCCATTTTTCCCCCCACACAATTTCATTGCATTTTTTGACAATGACAATAAAATCTTGCATCTTGAATCTTGACAGAAAACAACACACACCAAACAACCCCAGCCAACCCCCACCCCCACAAGAAAAACAACTGGGGAAAAAAGAAAGAAAGCAAAAAAAGAGAACAAAAAGAGCCAGAATGATGCCAAGACAGTGAAATGTAAATATGTGAAATGGAAATAAGGAGTAAAAAAGGGTGGTCCTACCTGTTTTCCTGTCCACAGGGGCCACGGCTTGAGGATGGCCGGGTGGAGCAGCTTGACTCGGCCCACCTTGTCGGTGAGGCCCCTGTAGACCAGCGCCGTGTACTGGTCCCGCGTGAAGAAGCAGCCCCTGATGGTCATGCTGGTGCCAGACACCATGTGGTCCTGGATCAAACCAGCCAGGGGCTTACCATCCTATAACAGACACGAGAGCATGGATATGAAAGGAGAGACAAAATACAGAATCTGTGTGGAGCTGATATGTAACAAGGTCCTATTCCTTGTGAAAAAAATAATATGTTGTGAATAAGACTAATTTGGATATCCCTGGGTAAACAAATGGACACTAAGGCTAACTAATATTAATTTAGCATGTAGAGTAAATTTCTGATCAAAATTGACACTGTGCACACGTGTGTATTTCATGATGTTGTAGTTGATGTAGGTCTACCCCAAAGGCAAGAAAGCCACGTCTCAAAAACATAATGGTGGTGGAATCCACAGAAGTCACAACTTTACCACCGAACATTTCAGCCTGCCATAGCGTTTTCTTACTTGGGTAATATGATCTCTTAAGCGCATAATGGTTGTTCCAGATCGCAAGATCAAGGTCACAACCCAAGGTCATAAAAGACACCTCAATCTACCATGGAGTTGGTTTCTCCTCACCTTGGGCACCAGGTACTGCTGGTTGGTGCTGACGAGTGTGTAGGCCTCGGCGCGGCTCAGCTCGCTCTGGGGGAAGTGGGCGTTCATCTCGTCTCCGTCGAAGTCGGCGTTGTAGGCCTTGCAGTTGGCGTAGTGGAGCCGCAGCACCTTCTCCCCGGGCAGGATGCGCGCCGTGTGGGCCTGGATGGACGGCCTGTGCAGCGTGGGCTGACGGTTCAGCAACAGCACATCGCCGTTCTTGATGTGCCGGTTTACCTGAGTGGGAGGGAAAAGATGTGAGTGGGAGACGGTCTGAGCTTTAATAGGAGTGGAGGGAGGCTGACCCAACAATGGATGCTTCACAAAACCCTACCCACACCTGTTTTGTGACGTGTCGATTTACCTGAGGGTGGTAGGAAGAGATATAAGTCTACACTGCATGTATGGCCTGTGGTAATATGTTGAACCTGGGCTCACCCACATGTCCTGCAGTGCTGTGCAAAATTCCAATCAGTCTCGCCAAGATACCCATCTCTGTTTTTTTTTTTTTTCAAATTTCTCCAGGGAGTCAATTGAATTGAAGAAGCATTGTCAACGGTTCAATGTCACGTGTTTAAGGCAATGACATGCGAGTCCCATCACTGGCCCTACGGGCAGGTAGGTCAAAGGAGGAAGTGGTCTGATTTACTGTAAACTCAACCAGGACCACATAGCATACTTTAGCAGTACACTCTCATGGGTAAATGCAGTTATAGCACATAGTTGATATGGGTTTAAAAAGGCACGACTACTGGGGAGTGCTGTGGAGCAGCATGCTAATGGCTCAGTGCCCATGGGGACCCAGGTTTGGAATCTCGCCTGGGCCATTTCCCTACACTACTCCATCTCTCTCTCCAACTTCAGTTCCTGCCTGGTGTTCACAGTCCTGACAGATACAGGCATTAAAGCCCAAAACGCATAATAAGAAAAAACAATATGTTAAAAAAGGCAGCACGACTCACGATCTTCATGGGCATGCGGTGTGTGCCGGTGCTGGGCGTGAGCAGCTGCTTGGCGATGGCCTCTCGCTGGGTGTAGCTGGCGCTGCTGAGGATGGTGCGGCTGCCGTCCTCGTTGATCACCATGGCGGCGCCCGGGTGCACGTTGGGGCCGTTCAGCACCGCCTGCCGCAGCTCCTTCACGTTCCACGGCGTCACTGGCTGCGGGTACGTCAGCTTGGTGGCAAACACCTGCCACAGGGATAAACAAAACAAACGAGTCAACCTTTCCACCTTATTAACCTGCACAATTCAAGGTTTATCGTGCTAACACAGGATTTCTGGTCTGCTGGTTTCTGTTAGGCTGCCCATAGGCCATCTGAACGATTTAGCACTACAAACTACTACACAAAAAGTAATGGCGCCGCCCTTGTAAACGTGGATAATAAGGTGCACAAGGTCACATTCTTAATATCAAACTTGCTAACCTGGACAGACAGTAGCTCTGTTATGACGCATGCATACCACATAACCTTATCACCTCACGGCAACTTGTTTAAAAAACTTGTCAAATAGCAGTGGCGGTACAACATATTTCTGACTGTAGTCGTGTTACCATAGGGATGCCGATCTCACTGGTGCCGATGTACATGTCTGGACAGATGACAGAGCGAGCAGCAAAGTCCACCCGCTTCCCCATCATGTGCTTACGGAACAGACCCTCTTTCTTCTCCAGAAGCTAAGGCAGAAACATTTTATGTCACCAAAACAGCAAGACTTTCTTCAAAGACTTTAAAATGAGAACTAAAATGCTCATTAATTGTTATACTATACATGGAACAAGACTAAAATATGAATTAAAGATTTAAGAGACACAAGTGGCAAATATTGTTTAAGTAATAATTTGGCAACAATTGCACAAACCTGCCGAATACCAGGAAACTTCTCTGTCATCAGCTTGTCCATGTCGCTGTCGAACACGATGTTTACATGGCTCTGCAGCCGTATCCAGATGTTGTAGAGCTTGTCCGTGAGGGTCTGGCCTGGTATTGCAAACAGAAACGACTGATCCATCTCCTTCGCATCAGCCTCTCCCGTCTCCTGAAGTGACATGGATGTACATTGTTTTTTATTAGTATTCTTGCCAATTGTGGAAACACTTCTGACGGTATTCCTTGTAAAAAAGAAAACAATCCACACACAGAAAATGCAATGATGGGAATACATAATATAAAGTTTCAGGACTGCTAAACATTACTACTACAACATTACTATTACAAAGAATTACTACTTACTACTACAGCATTGAGGTATTTTGAGATATTTTTGTGACCCTCCAAGGGATCGGCAGTGAGCTGATGTCTGACAAATGGAATTCTATTTTCAAACATTTCAAATCAAATCTGTACTAAATCAAACACGTCATAATAAGTAGTGATAATATGACAACATTTCCTAACCAATGACCATCTGCATCAAGGGTACACCGGCCACCTCTCACCTTCTCCAGCTCAATCCCAGTTTCTTCGATCTCCTTTGCCTTCTCTGCTGCGATGAGAGCCAACAGCTTCTGAATGAGGACGTTGTCCTTCATGACACTCTGCATGTTCACAGTCTGGCCATTGGTGAACATCTGGTCTCCAAGGCGATTGATAGGCCGGTACCTACAGAAACACACAGGCCGTATGTGGTGGTTCAAAGACTCAATTGGATAATAATAATCATTTATAGAATTTGTCACTCAACAATACATTGAAATGGGGTTGGACAAGGCACTACTCAGCAACATACTGAAATTCCTCAATTTATAGCTTTGCTCCAAATTGTAGCCTGCCCCTATTTGTATCCTGGTCATCTAATTTTTGCAATTTCAGCTCTGGCTATTATTTGAGGAATTACGATATCTTTCAGACATAATAAAACATCTGAAAGCATATTCGTGTCAAATAAATAATTATGGTCAAGAGCAAAAAAGGTAAGACGAGTTAGCTAGATATTGACAAATTGGATATGTATGTCACATGTTACATTAGCTATTCCACAAAGTCAAAGTGACTATTTGAACTGAATTGTGTGTACATTACATAATTTTCACAATTCAACAAATCAAGTCTGCTGATACCTACCGGCTTGGTGGAACCAGCAGAATGTCGAGGAAGAAGAGATCTGGCTTGAAGGTGCTTTGTGAGTGGGTGTCCATTCCAGAGAAAAGGTGTTTCAGGAAGAAACCTGCAATCACAACACACTTTAGTAACACAGCACTGCAGAGGCATCAACGCATACAGATGACTTCATTTTTATCATTTTTAAGATTGGTCACTATGGATACAAAGAAGTCCAAGCTGTTAAACATCCATTACATAGTCAAACGATCAGTGATTAACTCAATCAAACTGACCAGTGTGAAATACAGCTTTTACATGCTTTATGTTCAGCAAGACTGCCAACTATACTCTACACACAGGATTGAATGCTTTGAGCCTACAACAATGCTAATGTCACGTTCAACACCTTGTGGTGCTGGGAGCTGTGACACAATGTGAGTTCGTGTGTGTGTGTGTGTGTGTGTGTGTGTGTGTGTGTGTGTGTGTGTGTGTGTGTGCACACCAGCCTGTGTGCATTCACTTTATTATGGGATTTTTGTATGCCAAAGATAAAATCAAAGCTGCTCTGACTGATCGTTCAACTGTCAACAATGCCCATGGATAAATCTGTTCCCCAAGATTTCTTACCCTCCTTTTCCCAGAGTTTTATGATATGTTCTTTTGCCAAGCTGGGAGTAAGGTATCCTCGACTGGCAATGTGAGCGTCCTCTGCGCAAAAATAACAAAAATAACAAAAATATAATGCCTTGGTCAAACATTTCTATGAAAGATGCATCCAGTTCGAAATGTAAAGGAGGTAGTCAATTGATCCACAACTGACAAAATTGGTGTAAAAAATAATCACCTTCGGTGTTCTTGGATGGGGCACTTGCAATGATGAGCTTGCTGTTGTGCTCCTTCCGAATAACTGATTTGGCTGCCCTGATAAGGTTTGATCACGGAACACACGTCATCATTAAAAATTCCAACTCTAACAATTCGACAGGTCAGAATATTTAAACTAGGTCACCAACATCACTGTCTGGACACAACTAAGCAAATTAATCTTACTTGCAGTTGGAGCATCGTCTTGACGTCATGTTAACTCTCCAGAAGTCGGTGACGAGGGTGCCTTTCTTCTCACAGACATGCTTGATCTAGTGATGAAGACCAACAGTCATGTTTAAGTTTTACAGCCACACGGACTACAGGTCCAAAGAATCGAACTTCTGTTAATTTCACTCAAAACATTGGGGTTGGGGGTGATGAGGGTTAACAAAAGCCATTACCCATGAGAAATAGAAATTACGCTTATTGTGCTTATTTTTTATGGTGATGCTAAGATGCTCAATCAAGGGACTGACAACAGTAAAAGGTCCAGCAAAAAGGTAAACTTCAGAATAGTAGTCTCCCCTTCAACTTTATATAGACCAGCCATTGACGAAAGTGTCAAAACAGAGCTGAGAGTTGCAGTTAAAAGACGAGTTGTCTTTACCATTCTTGTACCATATAACACAATATTTCAGGTGTCAGCTTAAACAGAACATTGAATATTTTTTTTTATGACCAGCAACAAAGCAGTCCAAATACATGTGCATGTAAGATGAAGTGTAAAAAAATAATGGTACTGACAGGAGTATTGAGGTCCGACTTCTCTTTGCAGGCTTCCAGGATCGGTGCACAGTATTCCTCTAAGGCCTCCTGGATCTCAACACCTGATGCCTGGGGCTTCTCTTCCAAGAACTTGGTAGAAAATGAAACAACAAAAACAAGAGAACGTCAGTCTGGCCTTGCCTAATAAGGTGTAGTATTTCCACAATTCGAATGCTATTAGTACGAGGGTATGGTAGGCAATGACAAAGCCATGTAGTGATGTAAAAACAAGTCCGTCAGGCGGACAAAGTTGCGCCCGCATATGCACTGTCGCCTTGTGGACACAGGAAGGAATTACAATTGAAAGAAATCCTGTCAGACGGACCGACGAACGGACATACCCTCATATAGAGATGCTAGGACGCATCTAAAAATGGATCAGCAATATGTTTCTGTAACTACCAGATGGACTGTGATGAAGTGACCATCACTAGGGTTGTGAGTGTGTTCTGATTGTCACGCCAATAAGCCTGGCGTTGCAGTCAGATCCCCAGTTTGGGGGTGGTCCGGATTCGATTCTGGTCGAGACAACTGTACCCCTCTTCACTACATGGACGATTGCATAGCCAATAAATTTAGAGGCAAAGAAGAGAACTATTGTGCACGCATGTCTGTTTCATCCAGTGCACTGTTCGTTGACGTCCCTTACCTGATAGAGAACATTCTCCACTTCATAGCACTCTTTTAGGGCGCCGATGTCTAGCAGCTTTAGCTGGTAGAGCAGGAGGTGAATGGCAGCTCTGGAACAGCTTAAGGTGCGGCAAGCTAAACAGGACCCTCGCACAAGCAGGTAGAGTTTCTAAAGGGGAAGGAAATGATGTGGCACAAATGCATACATGAATGAATAATTCATAATTTTTAAAAGTTTTGAGTCAGTCAGGTTATTACTTTGAGTACATGTTCCGGTTTGAGGGGTCTTGAACATCCATGTCTACCTTTGTGCATTTGACAGACAGTTATGTTTGATGATACAAACGCACTTACATCGAAAAATAATGGGTTGTAGACTGGCAAGGGTAGTTCCACATGCCCAAAGTGTCCAGGGCAGTTGTTGTAGTCCTGCATACAGGACGAGCATACTTCTTTGTTGTCAGAGGGTCCGAGGGCCAGATCATACAGACCACCGGGAGCTGGGTTGCCGACATTGTCCAGAATCTGGGGATTCGTGATGGCTTTTATACTCAGCTTCCTACACAGACAAGAGGCAAAGTTATGACAACTGTGGTGACTGGAGGCACTCATAACTTGAGTGATGGTCTGTTGCAGCCAACACAAATAATCTTCTGCTGTTGAACTCAATTGTAAATCAATTGTAATTGTACAGTCACCCCAAATGCATATAAGCTATTACAGCTACTGACTTCCTTTGGTTGCGTGCAGACTTTGACATTGTACGATTTGTCCAATTGACAGCATTCAGACATGCATCTCACTTTCATTGTGTCACATAAGCAGAACAATACAGACTGTGAGTATCGGATTAACCACAAGACTGTTTTGATCAGAAAATCGGAGACACTGCTAACTATGTAGCTCCGATAGCAACAGTGCAACTTGTAAACATAACAGTACACTTTTCCGGCCACAAACCTTATTTCATTGGATGTGTACAATCCAAAGGACATGCCCTCTAGTCTCCTCCATGGTAGCTCCTTGGAGAAAAGCATATTGATGGAGAACTTTGTCTGGAACAACTTATCGTTATTATTTCATGTTTTCATCCAGGCATGCGGCAGGAGCTGTAGAACACACACACGTGGGTCACTATTGGGAGAAACCACTATGGCGAAACCATGTGACATGATGATACATAATTGAGAAGCGTATTTACCTTTGAAGTCCATAAACAACACAATAGCTTAGAGACAACGCTATACAATGTCAACAAATCAGCATAAAACTCGAGCCAGTCTCTTCATTAGAGCAAATTCCCGGTGAAAAACTCCCCTTTGAAAACTTAGTAGTATCGTCCTTACCCAGAGTGCATTTCGTAACTGTCAAAATGGCGACCTCCGGTGTTCACGCAGGGCGTCATGTTTACCAAAAGACCTTAATATTTCTTAATAATTTTGAGCGAATATGTCATCGCAGGTAAGCAATTATAAAGTCAATTCAATTTCAGCACTCCGTCGCTGTTGTGTCATAATTTATATTTGCTTGGTAAGGCAAGAGGACAGCAAAAACACAAGTGTATGAATTGGAGGTCATGGTATTTTCATGGTTGCAGTTTGGCTTTGAGAACATTTTGAATGGTAAAATTAATATTGTAGGTGTCACATGTCTTAGTGTTCAATAGCACTTTGTGGATTCTTAAATATGTCTTCGTGTTTAGGAGTTTTGCATGGACCGCATCTGCTTGGCAGAAGGCTGCAGTGGCATCGGGTGGTATGTGTCTCCCACTCTCATCCTGTCAGTTTGGAATCATGCATGCTAGAATGTCCTGTCATTTATTTACTGACTGTGGTTTCGTCTTTTTGCAGGATCCTCAGAAGAAATCGTCATACCTAAAAAGAAAACATGGTACGTGTAAATGTACAACATGGCCATGCATACTTTGGCAATGCATACAATATTCAATATACTGAATGTGTGTTGGAAATCATGTTGCAAAACTCAGTGACCTAATTTTTGCTGTAGGAATAAAGATGCGGTTTTGCAGGCGCTTACAGCTACAGTGAAAAGGGTACGTAGAGGCATACTGAAGGATATTTGTTCCCTTATTACAATGTCATAAAGCAATAACACACCATCATTTTTGCGTACTTCTATTTTCCCTGATGCCATTTCCTCTCCTCAGGACCATACAGCATCAAATTACATGTTCCAAGATGACCCATATCTCATACCAAGGACTTCAGGAGAATATGTAAGACGTTTTCCATATAAAATGTTGCATTATAATGTATAAATATTGTTATGCACTATAAAATCAATAATTTATGTGTTTGTGCATCTTCCAGAAATTATATTCCCTCTCCCAAGAGTCTGGCAGAGCCGCAGCCAAATACTTCATCGATACGTACCCTAAGTTTTTCCAGAAGGATTTTGCTGAGCCACATATTCCTGTGAGTACCCTCAGCAGCTTATTACACAACTTTTAACCATTTTACATACGAAAGACACTTACCAGTCTATTAACAAGTCATAAACCTTACTTTTTTGCAAGTCTGTGAAGATTCTCATTCATTCATCCACTAGCCTGGCAGGACAGACTGTAGCAAGATATAATAGTCTTGACTCACACCATAGGCACATTCTAAGCCCATTCCAATGGCTTGCTACACAGATTCAAAACTAGACTGCAATTAGAGGACAGAGCCAGGCTAGATTCATGGTCCAGCTATGATCATCATTTATGGTGCGAGGCTAGATCAACCCACCAGGCAAAAAAAACCCATATTCTTCTATTAGGGATTTGTTCTAGTTTATGAGTGTACCAGGTCATCTTAGTCAAAGTGTTAAATTGTTATTTGCATTTCACATGATATCAGACACTTTGGGGGATGAGCAACACATATTTTAATTAAACATACCGCACAAATACACCTACCGCGACAAGAGCGTGGCGAGCGACGGAAGTAATTGACTTTGTATTGAGTCGCGCGACACAAGCGATTCTGGAGACTAGAGGCGATTTGCGCGACGAGGGCGACAGTTTGAAGTTGAAATCCTTTCAACTCTCTATGACGCGGTTCGGCGACCAGCCGCGACAGCCAATGACTGTATAGAGGTCAGTGACCACAGCCAATGGGAATGTTTGAATGCTTTGCCTTCTGCTTGTAACGGACATACTGTAGTCGCTTCAATCGCATGTATCGCTCTGTCGCTTGAATCGCATCACCTCTGGTCTATTCGTGCGGTAAGTGTGCCTTTATGGTGGGAAAGTAGAACCCCAGAACTGCATTTGCATGAATCTGACAACAAGATAAAAGGAGAAACAGAAAGTCTCAAATAAGAGGGGACTATGCATTCTTCCATGAGTATGTCAGTCAATTTAAGTCACACAGAGATGTTTTTCATGTTGTTTTGAAAGCTCTTCTCTGGCTCCACATATTACACATACAGCATGGGAAACAACATTTGTACGGGTATGAATCATGATCTGTTAAAATATTAAATTATTATAAATATTTAAGTAGTAATAGAGTAGTGTTGGAGAAGAGTACCCCACCTGACACTCCAACCAAAATGCTAATGTTTAGTTGGGCAGTGTGTCAGGTGGAATACTCCTGCCATCTCCTCTCTTCTCCCCAACACTACTCTATTACTACTTTACTACTCATTTTGTTTGTTTTGTTTGTCACATTTTGTTTTTCCTTCAGGGTTAATAAAGTCTCTCTCTCTTTCTCTCTCTCTCTCTCTCTCTCTCTCTCTCTCTCTCTCTCTCTCTCTCTCTCTCTCTCTCTCTCTCTCTCCCCCCCCAGTGTCTGATGCCAGAGAACCTGCAGCTGCAGATCGAGGAGGTGTCTGAGGCGGCCCTGGGGGAGCGCATCCAGCTCCGGAAGGTTAAGGCTGCAGTGGATATGTACGACCAGCTGATGCAGTCAGGTATGGGGAGTTGAGCATTCACTAACAGTTATGCTTTTGTAACGGATGGCAACTTGCAAAGGAGCCTCCCTCCCGAAGCGTCACGCAGATACGGTAGTGCTGAGCTAACGGCCTAGATTAGTGTTTCTAAAATGGGGGCTTTACAGTCCTGCCGGGGGCGTTGGGGAGCCTTTGTAGGGGGGTGTAGAGAAGGATACAGCTTAGAGGGCAGGTGCTCTGTTGCCATTGGGCGGCATTAGTCTATTTTATTTTGTAATACTAAAGGGGGCAGAGCCATCTAATAACAGAGTTGCGCAAACCGGGGACCAGGAAGTTGGTTGGTGATGTGATTTGCGATGATTAAAATGTTTCTTAACAGTAAACTTCTGTTCGTTGGAAACTAACACAGAACCATCACATACCAAACAAAGATTAAGTACAAACAAATTACATTATCTTTACCACATTTTCTGTGTTCTACGGCCACCTCCTGGAACTAAGTAACTTCTAATAGAACTAAAGTCAATGGGGATTTCCATGTTAACGCTCCGTGAGGCTCCATGAGAGCCGCCATTGCTGTGGAAAGATTGGTCCATAGAGGTCTATGGGAGTGGCGTAACTCTGATATTAGATGGCTCTGGAAGGGGGCATTGACAGGCTTATGATGAGGTCAAGGGGGTGTTTGTTCAAAAAATGTTGAGAACCACTGGCCTAGACCTTTTAGCTCAGTGATACATCATGCTATATATTAGCTTATGTTTTTCATTACTTTATGATTTAACAGCACTCACGTCAAGTTTAACCTTACTGCAGGTGCAGCCTTGTCACTGGATGTCACCAATGACCTGTTGGACCTGATATGTCTCTATGGCGACCAGGACCCAAAGCAGGATGACAACAGTCCAGAGCAAAGCACAGAGGAAGTGGTATGTCACACTGACAAAACAGTTTGTAACACTCTCTTTTTCATTCGCCATCAGAGTATACAGAGTACTATTAAGGATACCAACAGTACTTAATAGATGAATACCTTACTCTGACTACGCTCCCTGAAAATAAAAACACTTTGTATTGCTTATGTAATTTCTAATGGTGTAAGCCATGTATTCTGGGGGACCTTCATATCATATTTCATATGAAAAAGTACAACACCCTTTCCAATGATGATAGTCACATATCCCTGATACCAGCGAATACCCACCTACCTTGACTAAGAAATGTTATGTGGGAAACACTGGCTTTGAACTATAGATGCACACAGCCATGGTGACTGGTTCAGATCTAGCTTGTGATTAGGACGTATGCACCACGTGTGCAATTACTAACCAGTCTTAAACACGACCATAATGTTTGCAAAAAAACTCAATGTCTGATTATTTACAGTATGTCTGTGTTGTTTGCAGGAGGAGGCTCAGGATGATGCTAAGAAGGGGAGGCCGAGACTACGCAGAGCATCTGATATCATTAGGGTTACCTGGAAGTAAGCATTATTCAGTTTGCATTAGTTGCAGTTTATGTTTCAATTTCAATATACTAAATATCAATTTTAGCTTGTTTTCAGAATATTTTGTGTCATTATTGTCTTATTGTATACCTATGTAACTTAACTTGATCTACTTATTACCTTGTATGTAACAGCTCTTAGACACAGAGAGCCTTCTCTGTTATTATTCTCCGCCACATTAAATTATGATTTCGACCTTGTGTGAACACGCATACACGTGATACTTTTTGTTTAGATTACCTTAAATCTTCATTCAAGCGATGAGGATACTTCTGTTCAGTATCCCTGTGAATTGAAATTGTGTGTCTATCTGCAGAGAGAACAATAACGCTGAGAGGATCTTCAACCTCATGCCAGAGCGGGACAGCAGGTCATATGGTGCACTGATTCAAGGCATGGTCAGGGTATGTTCAACAGCAATATTCTCTCTTCTGACAAAATGTATTACTATTCTTACTAGTCTTCTGTCAAAGGGGGTCAATGAGATAACATGCCATACCGTTAACCCGGCGACGCACTTTCAATCCGAGGTCCTTTGCCTATCCTTCCCGCTCCTCTCTCCCACTCGATTCCTGGCGCTCTTTCACTGTCATGTCTGAAATAAATGCATAAAAGCCCAAAATGTCTCTATATTCCTCTCTTCTGTCAATGTCTATAGTGTTAAGACTAACTGTTACTCTTTGGGATTTTGTTTCTCCAGCATGAAGCTTTCGCAAAGGCATTCAGCACTTACGTTGACTTGCTAAATAATCGATTGACAGGTGAGTGTGTTTCTCTCTTTTTTTGCATGTTAATTGTCCGCTCAATGGAAGATAACATGAGGTGATTCTTTTCTTTCAGCTGACGTTAACACCTTCAACGCACTTATTTCTGCTGCCCCTGATGTCCATGAAAAGTATGCTGAGAGATGGGAGCAGATTCTGGTACGTCCAATACCTTTGTTGTCTTCTCACTTCATAATAGCGGATGATTCCCGACCTGTATGGCAGTCTGAGGATAGATGTCACCACTCTGCATTGTATTGTAACAAATTACTTTATTTTAAAAAGTTAATGCAAATTAATGTTATACAAGTGGAATGCTCATAAACAGTTAGATTTTTCTCAAATATTTCATAAATGCTGTTCATCCTTTTTGGATATGGATATATCAGATCCTTAAAGGGACTCTGTGTGAGATTTTTTGTTGTTTATTTCCAGAATTCATACTGCCAATTCACAAATGTTACCTCTGTCATGAATAGTTACCACCACCATCAAAGTCTAGGTATTCATTATGACTGGGAAAACTGCACCTTTCATACATGAAAAGTGGGATCTTCTCCATTGTTCGCCATTTTGAATGTCCAGAAATAGACATTTTTAGCTGCAAAAATTACTGTACTTGGACCATACTAGAAAATATTTGTTTATTACTTAGTAAACAAATTTGGCAATAGGCTGCCCAGTTTCAATAAGCAGCATAGTTGCAGTAGTTTTGACCATTTCCTGCACAGTGTACCTTTAAAACTAATTGGAATATAAGCAGAATATAAACTGCTAAGCAGTGACACAAAAAAACACTAAATATCAAATGCTATTGATGTAAAAATTGGGAGTAAAACTAAGTTCTGTCCAATGGCTAATGTCAGAACCTCATTTAAAGTGTTTTTTTATCATTTTTTTTTTATCTTGTGGTCAAACAAAGAAAGCGAGCCTCCATGATAGGACGTTGGCTCTATGTGTGTGTACATGACATGCGTGTCCAAAGATTTCAGCTGCAATCAACCAGACTTTTATTTGAGCTTGAATGGTGTTTCACTCCTCAGCCAAGAAGCTTCATTAGTTCTGGATGTAAATGTGTGTATGTGTGATGCACTGTAGGACCTGTTGAAGCACATGGCGGATCAGAAGGTGAGGCCCAACCTGCTGACCTTCAACGCAGTGCTGAAGGCCCTGAGGAGGTGTGGCCCCGTAGCCAGGTCACAGGCACTCCTCGTCTTCGGAGAGATGACCGCCCTCGGCATCGGTCAGTACACAAACGAGGCCACCAGCCTTTTATTATTTAATGTGGGAGAATGATTGTTGTATGTGACATTTTAAAATGCAGTAAAATTAAGTTTAAGAGTCACGTTGTAAAACGGGCCTAATCTATACCACAATATGTATATTCAAGTTAAGAACTTTTTCCACAATTTCCTTTCTATTTTTTCATTGCTCTGTTTTTGTTTTTTGTCTCAACATGTTGTAAAACAAGACTGATCATTACCTCAAAAATGTATTAAAAAAACTTTTCATGATTTTTTTAAATATGCTTTGCACTTCTCTTTGTCTGATCTCTTCTTCTGTGTTCTCTTCCTCAGAACCAAGTTTGGCTACTTATAACCATATCCTGGCCATCTATACTAGACCAGGTATGTATGAATCCACTGTCAACGACGATAGATACATGGATGCATAGATAGTTATATTAGCAAATAACATTTGTTTCCGTTTGTTTAAAGGGACACTGTGTGAGATTTTTAGTTATTTATTTCCAGGATTCATGCTGCCCATTCACTAATGTTACCTTTTTCATTAATACTGACCACCACCATCAAATTCTAAGTATTCGTTATGACTGGAAAAATTGCACTTTTCATACATGAAAAGGGGGATCTTCTCCATGGTCCGCCATTTTGAATTTCCAAAAATAGCCATTTTTAGCTGCAAAAATGACTGTACTTGGATCCTACTAGAACCTATTTGTTTATTACTTAGTATACTTTCATGTAAAGATCAAATTTGGCAATAGGCAGCCCAGTTTCAATGAGCAGCATAGTTGCAGTACCTTTTTTGACCATTTCCTGCACAGTGTACCTTTTAAAAGCATCTAGGTAATTAAATGCCACTCAGACAAATGCAACGTGACAGCTTGCAATGTCAGCAGCATATACAATAGCTGCAGATTGTGTTCACCTGTGAAGACAAATATCCCGCACCAGACCCACCAATACGAAGAGTTACATCGTTGCAGTAGGTTCCTGCTGTGAGAAAGGGCAGGGAAATTAGTCCATATATGGTCAAGCATGGCTGATCACCCGGTTTTGTGCAGCCTTCAAAAGGCTCCGTACATAGCGTTTGTTTCCATTGAATATCACTGAGGACTCTGAGAGGAATTGGTAAAGTAACCGTTTTTGTGCATTTTTAAAGCACACAATTTCAACGGACTGTGTATTTACTTGACCTTAAATGGACATTTGTTTCAGGACAGAACAGCCAACTTTGTAGAATGAATACATGTAACCTAGAATTGGTACATGTAACACAAATGTATGGCAGAGATGGGTTTACGCAGAACCTTTGAGGTTTGTATTAAACCTCATGACGAGAGATTGAAGCATAGGACAACACTTTTCTATCTACGGCTCTGTCCCACACACCACAACGAAGGTGTAGGGGACACTTGGCATGACCTTTGTTGCATCCAACACACCTGTTCAAATTGAGGTGTGCAAAACCTTTCTATGGTGAGATGTGTTTGTTGATGACTGATGAACATTTTCTCTCTCTCTCAGTAACATCTAACCAAGGGAACACTGGAATGCTACAGGATGTCCTGAATAGAATTTCTGGAAGTAGCTTCGAGCCGCATGACCCTGATGATGGTGAGATTAGCATTTTTGTTACTTAATACGTTATCTGTTTCAGTGATGTTTGGACAATACTCTTTGGTACTTTCTTTGCATGCAAGTAGTGGTACATACATGTACATGATGCATTCATAAACCATTTGTAACCCCCTGCCCTCCAGGCAAAATCTAACAACCTGTCTTTCTTTCCTCCACAGTGTTGTTTTTCCTCAACGCCATGAGAATTGTAAGTGTTGTTCTTGAAGGCAGTGCCAAATGTTCACAGCATGTTGCTAGAAATCTACAGTGCCATGTGTGAAGGGGGCCGGATAAGTGAACCGTAATGTCTCTTGTGTCCACAGTGCCTGGAGCATAAGGACTTGGAGCAGGCCTACAGGCTTCACAGCCTGGCGCAGCAAGGCGACAACTGGAAGCTGCTTGGGGATGCATTCCAACAGAACCTATACTAGTGAGTTCAAGAATGTTGTCTGGCCTTGGCCTTAGCTCAAATGGCTGAGGCACTCTACTGTTACACCGGGGACCCGGGTTCGATTCTGACCCGAGGTCATTTCCCGATCCACCCCCATCTCTCTCTCTCCCAACCATTTTCTGTCATCTATTCACTGGTAGTATGAAATAAATACATAAAAGCCCCCAATATACTAACAAAAAAGTATACTATGTATGATCTGACACATCCTGTACTTAAAAGATTTTTTCATGCCAGTATGTAGATATCATTTTTCAGGTGAATTTGCATCTTCTGGTAAAATATCCAGAGGTTACCATTATCTTTTAGTGTGTTCATCAAGTAGTACTTTTGTTGTTAATAATACTTTTATTTTGCTAATTTTTACAGTGGTAGATTTTTCAACTTGCTGTGCATGATGGAGAATATCGATGTGGTCCTGAAATGGTACAAGGAGTTGGTACCATCAGTAAGTGGACATACCTGTACACTATACATAAATGAAAATGCATGGAATAAAAAGTGCTGTAAGATCATGGCCACTTGAGATGGGCAGAATTTAAGGTCTTCAAATATTTTAAAGGAATGTTGTGAAATTTGCATTTCCATTTATGACTATATAATCTTAAAGGGACACTGTGTGAGATTTTTAGTTATTTATTTCCAGAATTCATGCTGCCCATTCACTAATGTTACCTTTTTCATGAATACTTACCACCACCATCAAATTCTAAGTATTCATTATGACTGGAAAAATGGCACTTTTCATACTTTAAAACGGGGATCTTCTGCATGGTTCGCCATTTTGAATTTCCAAAAATAGCCATTTTTAGCTGCAAAAAGGACTGTACTTAGACTATAGTAGAAAATATTTGTTTATTACTTAGTAAACTTTCATGTAAAGATCAAATTTGGCAATAGGCAGCCCAGTTTCAATGAGCAGCATAGTTGCAGTACCTTTTTCCTGCACAGTGTCCCTTTAAATGGCATTTTATGACAAATTATTTACAAAATACTTACCATAGATTACTGTTGTGTAGTACAATGTATGGCCATTCACATGATGTCTTTATTTTGTTCAGGTGTATTTCCCAAACTCTCAAGGAATGCGAGACCTGCTCCAAGCACTTGACACAGACGGCAGACTGGATCTCGTGCCCCAGATATGGAAGGGTAAGTTGACTAGAGCATTTTAACACTGCCATGGAGTGCTGGGAGTGTTAACCCTCTGAGTAACTGATAGCAGAGAATGGCGAAAGGTATTTTGAGAGGGTTGTTTCTGCCTCTCTGTGTAACCTGGACATGGAGCATTAAACTTGTTATAAGTGAAGAGAATAAGCAATAGAGCAGGGGTTACCAACATTTTTCCAACTTGGGAGCCCACTTGAAATGTTCAGACATGGCTGGGGCCCATCTCTGGACCAATGAACAATACAATTCAAATTAATAGTCCACAGCAACACAGCAAGAAATGTTTTTTTTAGATTGATAGAAAATGATTTCAGAGCCCACTTGTGCCTCTTTTTTCTGGTAGGCCTTCAGCTCGACACAGCGCAACTCAGCCACCACTTTTTGCTTTTGAAATAGGGACAGCCCAGCTCAATCATAGAGCAAAAAGTGGCGGATGAGTAGCGCTGTGTCGAGCTGTAGGCCTACCAGAAAACTGGCAGTGGAAAAGAGGCATTGGAATACCTTTATAGCCTACCAGTGGGCCCCAGCCTACAGCTGGAGAAACACTGCAATAGAGTGATGTCTCTGCTGTGTCTGATGCACCCATAGCCAGTCAACCACAACTATCCCTGCATTGTAACGTGCCTATGATTGAAACTAGCCTCTGTTGTCTGGCCCAGATGTGAAGCAGATGGCTCTGGACAGGGTGGACCTGGTGGAGGAGATGCTGTCCCTCATGGCCAGAGAGAAACACAGCCCCGAGGTGAGATGGCATGGCGGAAGGAATCAATTGCAGCTGTGTGAAAAGTACAAGATAACATACTTTTTAAAAAACTAACAAGGCCAAAGAAGGCAATTGGTTATTTGAGAGACATTTTCAGTAAAAGTGGACATTTTAAATTACAAAATGGCTCTGACCTCTTTATGTTGACGTAAATGGTCTAAAGCAGTGGATTCCAAAAATAGCCTGCTGGGCCCTCCTTTTAGACCTAATATTTCTGCGGCCCCTAGTTTGAGAACCACTGATCTAAAAGCATTGTAAAAACATTGCTGGTAATATAAATAACAGTAGATAAATTGTGCTTCTCTTTCCCTGAATCAAAGGTTCACCAAGCCTTTGCAGTGTGTGCCCTGGACATGAAGAAGCGCTTTGTTCCGGGCATATCCAACAAGCCAGCGCTGGAGTGGACAGCCAACTCCCTGGGCAATGTCACGGCCATCATGCTAGCAGCCCAGAAGAGACCACTGGCCTGGTGAGGGAAATAATGTCTGTCTGTGCCACATGTGGACCAAATTCCAAATCTGGATAATATCCATATTATGTCAAAGTCCTAATGTATTTTATATCTACGTGATGTTTTAGAAAATGTAGTTCCTCTGCTGAAACGTGTAATATTAGGTTGCTTGATTTCATATGGTGTGACTGCATTGATGTCATCTTCATTCTTTTTCACATTAGGGAGATGATGCAACTCTTCAAAGCCAACAACAGAGTTCCAAGGTAAGAACAGTGGTATTGCCAAGCAACTATTAAGACTTTCTGGAGAATTGTGTTGGAGTTAAAATATACAGACAAAAATCATTTTCTCATTTCTAATGGGATAAAGTCACCTTAAAGTTGTTGCGGCTAGGCTGACAGCAGGGAAATTTTATTTTCTCCATGGAGTCATGGTATCAACGAAGCAAAGGCCATTCACGAGCACAGGTTGAGGACAGGAGTTAGTTAGGATCATGGAGTATACCCCTTATCTGATGTCGGTCCTGCCTCTTGTGTGTATCCAGTGATGCACTGATGCAGGAGTTCCTGTCCAGTATAAAGGAGGCGCAGGACTCCCAGCAGGCTGTGGAGCTGGTGCAGCTGTCTGCAGGCTTCTGCCTCCCCACCATCCCAAAACTCATCGAGAAGGTGCAGCAGGAGTTTGAACTCACCAAGGAACAGAAGTAAGCCAACCACGTTTTTCCCTTTTATTTATTTTTGGTTGTACTAATTGTGCTTGCAGTCCTTAAATGTGCCATTTGCACCAGAGCTTGATACTCTCCTGTTCAGTATAATAACCACTTTGTTCTGGTTCAGAATTAATTAAATGTTTTTCTTTTAAGTTTTCTCTAATTCTGTTTAACATTTGAAATTGGTGTACCTGCTGTAAAACCCGTCAGAATTCCCAATGCATCAGTTAATTTCTCAAACTGGGGACTTGTCTTTTGCAGGGAGGCTCTTTCATCGCTGGAATCTTCATCTGATGATGCCATGTGAAGAACCTTGTTGTCGTCCAGTTACTTCAAATTCAATGTTGTCTTGTCTCTTACTGTTGTTCCTTGAGTGCTTTATAATAAAACCAATTCATTAATGCCATTCAAATGACTCTTGCTTGTTTTACCACAGTATTCTTTTAAAGATTTTTTTCACCCACTCACATATGAACAATTGAGTAATTGTCTCCATAAAGAAACTGAAACCGTTGGATTTTATGTAATAGTTTGATGGTGGCTGCATTGTTGTAACACTTCAGACTACTCAGCATGAACAGTGATATTCATGTAAAACCTCAGATGAGGAGAAAATCATACACAGTATAGCTATAAAGAAAAGCAAGACAAGTCCAGATACTCACAACATCCATGATTTATTAGTATCCAATGTTACTAAGGGAGAAGTGTAGCATGACAAAAAAACATGGACAGGATTTCTTATTTGAATGTCTTGCCTGTGGTCAGTTGGGTTGACCAGATGAAAGAATGGGAACATTGACAAAATTGAACAACAACCTTCGACGTGTCTGTGTGTGGTGGGCTTTAAAACAGTGAAGATGGCTAGTGTCATAGGTGTAAAATCTAGCATGTGTATGAACCTGGAGGCTGGCTGAGGCTGCAAAGCTCACACACAGCAATGAAATCAGTGAGTAGGAAGAGGGGTGCATTCTTTATATACAAGGGAGTGGCATATTCTTTCCCGTACAACGGCTAAACTTGACGAAATTCATGTATGCATATGAGGTACATGTCAACATTCAGAACAGTTTGTTCTTTGTTTATTCTTATTTCCATTCCTGTTTCAAGTGGTAGGCCACGTTATTTTTTTTAGTTTAAGCAGGCTAATGCCACATTGTTTGAAAAACAAAAAAAAAAGTGCTTCGGGACTTCTGACTGATATCGTTCCTTTAGACTCTTAAATAAAAAAAAACATATCTCAGGAGACTGGGAGGGAAACACAGATACATCAAAAGCGTTTCCTTGTTAGCTACCTGGGGCCTGAGCCGCGGCACTTAGAAAATATACAGCTCGCGTGACAGTCGCCTCCTGCAGAACTTCGTAATATCTCCCAACTCTCCGTATTCTCCACGTGTCTTCCAGCTCTGGGTTGCGTTTCTCGAAAGTGTAGTCGTTATAACCAGTTAGCAACGTGGGTAGTTGCCAGTGGGGAAATTACTTCGCAACTACGGTTTCGAGAAATGCACCCCTGGTTCTGGGTGATGAGGCTGGAGGTTTTGGGAGGGCGGCTCATGGTGCCTGGGTGGTGCCCAGCCCCACGGCGTTAGCGTAGGCTGAGAGCAGGCTGATGGCCTGCCGGGTCTCCAGGGTGAGGCGTGCCTCGTTGAGCCAGTCCTGGGCCACGCGGCGCGGCTCGCCCGTCAGCTGGTTGAGCAGCTTGGCGGCTAGCTCCAGGTCTCCGCGCTCCATGCTGTAGCAGGCGTAGGACAGCAGCTTGAAGGTGTCCAGGTCGGTGGGCGACAGGCGCTCGGGCGGCCTCTCCTGCTCGGGCTCCATGAGCAGCGCGGCCTGCACGTACGACAGGAAGTACTGGTACAGGCTGTTGCGCGTCTCGTCGATCAGCGCCACGCGTCGCGCCAGCTTCCGCACGTCCTGGAAGCGGGCGCGCAGCGAGGCCTCGCTGTACACGCCGCGGCTGAGCGACTCGGTGGGCAGGGACGTCGCCAGCGCCTGGGCGAACTCGTTGTCGGCGCAGCTCTCACGCACGGCCAGGGCGGCGGCCTCCAGGGGCTCTGTGGGGGCGTCGGCGCCGGACGTGCGGAGGGAGTAGTTCAGGGCCTCTACAGAGAGCCACAACTGGTGGGCCTTACGCGCCTCCTCTTCAGCGATCACGTGACCTGGAAGAGCCAATCAGAAGAGGGGAACACCACATTAGAATGAACAAGTCCATTATCTCAAAAACACAGAGGATTGAAGAGAAAAAAGACGAACATAGCAAGTTAGCGAGGGGGATGTTATCAACTCTATATTAACAACAACAAATTCGACTTGGAAATAAGTCAACAAAATAAGCATGAAGAGTCTAGTCGCAATTTATACAAATGTTTTACATTGTATGTTCAGTATGCAACAGTAATTGTTTTACTCCAAAACAATTTAAAGCTCAGTAGCAAATGCTGAGGCAGAAGTGCCATGAGCCAATCATTGCGAGTCGTGACAACAGCATTCAGTCTAATCTTCCCGGATCTGATCTGTGTAATCCTGGCTGCTAGAGGAGATCATCTGTCCAATTGGGCCCTGCCTGAGGCTTAGGCCCTACTGTGCACACCACACAGGCGTCTGTCTAATTATATCTGGCCTGGCTGGGGGGTATTCCAAGGTGTCTTGATGGCAAACCACAGGTGCGGCGTTTCTCCAAACACCATTGCTAGCCAGTTAGCAAGTGTGCCAGTTAGCAACTTACGTATGTGTGGTTGGTTGCCAATAGGAAATTGCATTGCAACCATCTAATTCGCTGGCGGCTAACTAGTCTAATAGGACAAAATTTTAACTGCTAGCTTAGAGGTACATTTGCACTGCCATACGCAGAGAATGGTTGAAAGTACAGGACAAAGGTAAAACTCTAAATCATTTCAAGGAGAGGTGTAAAATAAGCTTGTTTCAAAAAATGGGACAGTATCACTTTAACAACACTTGAACCGAGGTCACCCAGGTTACCGTAACCTGGAGGTAGTGGTAATTCGACTAATGAAGTAGCCGGAGTGCTGGAGTCATTGTCCTCATGTGCATGGCGGCTGTCGACTTGGGCCAAAAGGCTTATCTACACCACAGGGCCCGTCTCGCTGCCTTAACTAATTATTATCTGGCCCCGGGGTTGCTGAGTGTAGTTGCGGTGACTCACTGTCGATGGCCTCCTCCACGCCCTTGAGCCTGGCGTAGGCGGCGTTCATGTCCAGCGTGAAGGCGTCCAGCTGTTCCTGGGTCAGCCTGCGGTAGTGGGTCTCCTGCTCCTGCATTTTGTTGGTCAGGGTCTGGAGCAAACAAACAGCACAACAGGTTTGCGACATCACCACACAAGTGAAATAGTTTAAACAGTACTTTTTTGTGTGCTTGATTTGTGGTCTCTTTCTACAAGCAGTTTGTTCAAGGGATGATGACATTTAAATGAAGTTATATGGATGGTGAAACTTGTGTTTATTTCACACACCTCACCTAGCAGGGGCAAAGGAGATGACCCGTGCGTCAGTCAGACAATTTGAAAAAACAGCACACTGATCATTTCACTGTTTTCTTTATTACACAACAGTTCGTAAAATGCACCAAAACACTGTGTATTAAAGAAAATTTTGAAATAGTCAGTGTGCAGGAGTTTTTTCTTCTTATATAATGGATGTTCAACATCAAAATGGGAATATAGAAACACCACTAGAGTGACCACTATGGAGTGTCTGTTTGTGTTTGTGTATGCGGCCGCATGGTTACCTCTTCGGCCTCTGCTCTGAGCTCCTGCTCTTGCACCTTGAGCACGTCGCGCAGATGGTCTGTGTGTGCAGCCGCTTGCCTGCGCAGCTGCGTGCGCATCTCCGCCTCCATCACCTCCCGCACCTCTGCCACCTATACACCAACCAAAGCAGCACAGTTTCAATTTTGATATACCATTAACGTACATTCATCAGTCATCTCTGTCATATTCATATCGGCACAACCTTCAACCCTCATCCGCAAGGCTAACTTCATTTTACTTCACCCGGCATCTTCATCCACCACTTCTGGCAGTACATGCCTACCAAGCCGGACCATCACTGACCAACACCGCATCATTCAATCTCCTCCATTGAGCAGTTCCAACACATTACTATTCACTGGTTCTCACAGGACAAGCCAGGACATTTTAGACATGGATGACCAACCCACAATTACTTCCAACCCAGTGATTTCTAACCCATAATTGTGAAGTCGCTGAACAAATTTTGGTCTGCTCATCCTCTCTGCCTCATCTCCTGGCCGACAATGGAATAGCTTACACAAAGACTCCATTAAAAATCTCGAATTGTCCAATAATTCTCTAAATTCTCTTGTGAAAATGCGCTGCAGCCCTAATCATTTGATTTTAGTGATGCAAAATAATAGGTTTTATTCTTAACTGCTTCTGCATCCAAATGTCTCGTGACTAACAGACTTGCTTACGCTAAGATTCTAGAATATGTCGTGCTCCGCAGCTGCCCACATGTGATGTTCACAAAAACACTATTGCCAAAGTTGGAAATCTTCCACTGTTGCCCGCAGATGATGTTCACGCGGTTTTCAGGCCGACCAGAATGGTGCCCGTGAACGCACCAGTTACATTTGGCATTTAATTGTTCACATGCGAACCACCAGCATTCATACCAGGCTCTGAACTTTGCCGCACATGACTGTGTTACTCGGACGAACCTGCTGACGGCCACATTGTCATCACGGTTCGCAGAGACAAACCAAGTATTTTTCGGTTCTTTCTGGTTCGCGATTAGGCACAGACATGGTTCTCTGTTGGCCTGAATACACCTCTCTGCTCCCCTACCTTCTTCTCCTGCTCGAGCCTCATCTCCTCGCGGTTGTGCTCCAGTGCGGTGAGCACGGCCGTCTCAAGGGCCTTCTGGTGCTCCAGCTTCTGCTGGTCCAGCGCCGTCTCGATGTGGATCTGCTCCCGCACACGCTGCTCTGCCAGCTCGCGGTTCAGCTGGTCGATACGCCGGTGTGCGTGCGCGATCAGGGAGTTCAGGTCGTCTGTGGTCAGCTTGCCGGCTGTGGATGGCGAGAAGGAATGTAGTGTCAGATATCAGAACAGGATTGAAGGTTGAACATTGCAACTTCACAGAAGACCGGGAGAGCTTTCAGAATGAAGATGTGTGGGAAAAGTTCTGTTTATGCGGATGGGGAGAAGGGATGTAAGTGTAAGAACAGGATTGAGGTCAAAATTGCAACTACGTAGAAGACAGAGAAAGTGCTCAGAATGAAGATGTGCCATCACAGTTCAAGCTATCTGTGGTCAACTTGCCATCTCTGAATGGGGAGAGGGCAGGTGTAAAAACAAGTAAAAGTTTAAGTGACAGAAAAGTAAAAACCCAGCCCCAGTTTCCTTCTAAGACAGGTGACTTCACCGAGTACCTGACTTACGATCAGCTGATTTAGAGCTGATTGGATCCAATTTGTAACTGCGTTTTTACTTTTCTATAACACTTTATTTTAAGGAGTCACTGTTAAGTAGGCTACAGTACAATAACTGGTCTAACAACTATTGTAATATCTACTAGTGTTGCACATCACAAATTTACTTCTGCTATTGACACATTTGTAAGAGAGAGGGGTGAGGTGTAAGAACAAGGACAAAGGTTAACAGTGAAACCTCATACGAGATTGGGAATGCTTTCAGAAGTCTGCTACTGCTATGGCCATTTGTCCACACAATGTAAAATAATAAGCAGGTTTCCCAAACTAATCCCTACAGGCCTTCTGTCAATGTTTACATTTCAATGGGGATTTGTATCTGTTTAGCACACAGTCACAGCTGACTATTCAGGCTGAAAATCCCAATGTGTTGCCAGGGCAAAAGTTTCTCATTCCAATTATTGTAATGCGATTATCAAATTAAAACATGTGGTGTGAATGCCGAGCTGGTGAGACAAAACCAGCTGATAACCGCTTGCCAAGGTCACAGACGGCCTGGGACCAGATCAGTGATCATAATGGCGGAGATGATTTGGATCTACAACTTGTAATAGTTGCCAATACCATCATTAGTATCTGTGTGTTAGTGTGTGTGTGTGTGTGTGTGTGTGTACGCGTACGCCCTGTGTATGTGTGCGCGTGCACCCTGTGTGTGTGCGTGTGTGTGTTGCTTGTTTACCAAGTCCCTTCCAGCTGGCTTTGATTTCCGGTGTGATGCTGTCCAGCTCCTTCTGGAACTGAGCCTTGGCTTCGTTGACCAGGTCACTATACTGAGACACGATCTTTGCCTCGGACTGGGCTAACTGGACCTACAGGCAGAACCACAGCATTTAAATCATCAGGACAACATTAGACATCCAGTTGACCCACATCTCAATTAGTTAGGGTTTAGAAACTTGTTAGAGGCAATGCTGATTGGCTAAAAGGCACATGCAATATGAAGGTATTGTTATAACCAATCAAAATAACAAATAGGATGATATACATGTACTGTATAGGATGCTCTCATTGTAATTCCCCATCTAGTCCCATGGCAACGCTTTCGCAAGCCTGGGCTGTCACTAGATGTCCTTGGTAATTAGAGTGCAGTCGATAGAAGCATCTAACAAGGCTAGGGGCTGATAAAGAACATAAACTTCAATCAAATATGCCACTTTACTGTTTTGCCACTTAGTGCACAAGTTTCTATAATTGAAAGCAGCTTTCTCTGGTCCAGCCATCCCTGCCTGAGACAGTGTCGACCACAAAGAAACTGATGCTAATAGGGATGTCCGTGCCAGGAGAGAAACTGGACCTCATTAAATAAGCATGAGTTGCAAAAGAGCTTACGATCTGTCGAGAGAGCGAGAGACCGCAAGAGAGAAAACAAGAGAGAAAGAGAGAGAGAAAAAGAGAGAAAAAAAGAGAGAAAGAAAGAAAGAAAGAAAGAGAGAAAGAGAGAGAGAAAAAGAGAGAAAAAAAGAGAGAAAGAAAGAAAGAAAGAAAGAAAGTAAATGGAAACTATCACTGTGAAGGTGAAGAGGTGGGAGTGGTGGTTCAGATATGGATATGGACTCCTCACCTTGCCCACCACTTTGTCCAGGTCTACAATCATGTTATGCAGGTTCTCCTCAGCTGCCAACACCTGTGGCCGTGCCGCATCAATGTTGGTGTCCTTAGCAGAGGTGATCACTCCTTTTAGTTTCTCAAGCTCATCTCTGTGAGAGAGAGAGAGAGAGAGAGAGAGAGAGAGAGAGAGAGAGAGAGAGAGAGAGAGAGGGAGAGAGAGAGAGACAGAGACAGAGAAAGAAATGACAGACATCATAGGTTGTTAATAACATGATAAAAGGATTAACAACCACACTGCTGTGCCCACACAACAAGCATCTTACACCTCTGGTATTTATTGCAATAGTATCTAAAAAGACAGTTTGTTTGCAACTGCTTCAAGGTGTGTGAAAAACTTAAAGGCCAACTTCCGATAAAACTCAGTTTTACTCACTCCTTTCGAAGATCGGACGGTCACTCCAAGTTAAACTCACTTGCAAGGCTCTCATAGCGGTGCGTCAACTCCCCTGGCTGTGTTTCCCGGTGTTTCCCAATTTACATCAATAATGCAGAGAAACGAGCGAATCACGAAAGCCTTTCTGTGTTTCGTCACGTCGAAAGAAGGCGTTGCCCACAAAGGTTTATATCGACCCATTTATCTAAAAACATGTCGAGTAATTTTTTTCTGCTTGTTTTCAAAACAAGCAACGTCTGGTGGTCCGAAACATAGCTTAGCTTAGCTATCAGCTGGTTGCTACTCTCAGGTACACACACAGCACAAAGCCTCTTACATAAAGCCTGCTCACTCCTGTTGCTTCGTGCCTACAGCTCGCCTAGGGGTCGCTGTCGAAAGAGCACAGCCCTGAATGGAGCCTGCACGCCTCCGTTGGCGCCCCTATAGTGCAGTACCATCCGGGGAAGTGGCGACTCTGTTTCCCATTACATTCTCTCCCAAGGCTGGAGGACTGAGCCAATCAGAGACGCGTTTCTTTGAGAGCAGGAGGAGTGAGCCAATCAGAGACGCATTTCCACGAGAAACACGGAACACTCTCTCGTTTCTCCACAAGCCACCTTGCCAGCTTGCAAAAACGTCTTGAAACAAAGCAACCAGAACGTTTTTTAAAACAGGACCAACGCGTAACACATTCAATAACAATTGGGAACACGGCAATATTAATTAAATTACGTTGAGAGGCGATCTTTAAGCAGTCAATCCTGTGCATGCCATCACTATGGTCATTCAGCTAGCTTTGCAAGACAATTTAATTGTACTACAATAGAAGTTAGCACGTCAGGCGGATTCTTTTCTCCCGTTTATTCCTTTAACATGTTTTGGTTGATATTTCTATGCATCACACGTAAAAGGAAATAAATATCAAGAATAGGGTCTTTATTGCTGTAGGCCAGGGCTATTCAAATGGCGGCCCTGGGGCCAGATGCGGCCCTTGGACAGCAAGGTTCTGGCCCCCCACAAGCCCCTTCAAATACAGAATCGTTTTTTGGAATTTAGAGATAAAAGTATGGGCTCCGTTATCATGCTGAAACGGGACACGGGACGTTAAAATGCAGGAAATTACATCTAAGAAATGCAAAATTTTCTGGGGGAGGACCCCCAGACCCTCCACTTCAATGAAGTCTCCCATATTTTTTTCATTGACAGTCGGCAACCATAATACATACGTATAGTTCGGCCCCTTTACTGGGAGGAATTTGAAAAAATGGCCCTCGTTGAAATATAATTGAATACCCCTGCTGTTGTCCATTGATCCGCACAGCTCACCTGGCTCTGAGGAGGGCGGCTCCGGCCTCGTCCACAGCCTTGCTGCGCTCGTTCAGGGCCTCCTCCAGCGCCCTCCACTGGGCTGACTTTGTGTCCGCGGCACCCTGCAAAACACAATATGGACAGGCGAAATCTTATTGCACTTATGCAACATGTGAAATGTAGAATTTCAAACTGCTTGACTCAGAAGGGCTACACACTTCTATCATGAGACCACAGTCAACGCAGTCTCACTCAGAAGCTACACACAACTACCTTGTAAAAATTGGCCTTTGGAAACAACGTTGACCTGTACAAGACAACATAGCAGTGGCAGTGAACATCTTATTCTATATATACAGTATACACCCCCTGTATCATGTAACATCTGCAATACAGTACATTCCCAACTGCTTTTCAAGAAAGGGTCACATTTGCACCCTGAGACCCTACACAGTAGTGCTTTGTAAAATTGGCCTTTGGCTTGCTACATAAAACCTGACACTAATGGCATTTGGCATTTCAGACCCAGACACTCTGCGGCTGACTTACAAGTACAAGACCACAGTGCAAAAACAACACACGGCTCTGCAGACTGACAGAGGCTGTCTAAGGGGCAATAGTGACCTCCTTAATGGAGACTCAACATTATCTAAATTGTCAGTGAAAATGCATGTCTGGGGACTCTGGTTCCCTGGCCCTTGTCACGTAAAACTGTTCTCAACACCAGAGGGCCTGCAGGACACCATATCTCCTGGGGCCTGACCCCTTGACAGCAAAGCCATCTAAAAATACCTCAAACACCAAGGACACCAACCAATGACTGTGCAACCCACTAGAAATAGTCTGATTAGCCCCACCACCACACAATAATAATAATAATATATTGAACAAGGTGAGGCATCCATTTTCTCCACTTACAGCCATCCCGTTTTTCTGAGTTACTCTCATCACCTGAAGTCATAGCCAATCTTCAATATTCTGACAATCTATGGCAGTCCCAACTGCCTAAAAACATTTGTCTGGGTTGGAAGACACTTACAATGTATACGTCATCATTTGGCGGAAGAAAGAGTGCATTTTAACCCATTTCATTTCTTTTAAGAAAACCCTTTGTGGGCAGAGAGAGGAATTCAAAGAATTTGTCAAGCACTCCACTAACATCAGAACGTAACATGACCTTTACCATGTGTCCTTCACAGCCTGTAGTCATTCCTTCACCGCTGTACTGCTTCTCATTCACCTTTGGCATACTAGTAGGAAATTGGACCAGTCATCTAACCTGACATAAAACAATGAATAAATGGCCTTGCTTTTCTTGAACACCTGAGTACAAAAGGTAAGGCACCATGGGTTGGGGATTCATGTTAGGTTCCCTTGTGGAATCTTTGAACAAATTCACGGAATTCAGACACCGTGTCCTTTCAGCTTGGGAACATTGAGAACTTTTGAGTCCAGTTAACCCCTAAGACAGGCAGGCTTGCCCTACTGCCCTTGCACCTCCAAAATGTTGCCCGAGCCAGGATTAGTGGAACACCTCTGGCCTCTGGTTAGGCCAGATAGGAGCTTAGAGTGTAGACCAGCTCATGTGAATGTACAAAGTGACGCTACAAGGTGGGTCAAATGCAAATGCAAATCCAGGCCAGGTGGGTCAAATGCAGAGGACAATTCTCCTCCTGCGAGGATTACAATTAATACTGGACTTCACTTGGGGCTCCATTGAAAGGTCTTGAGGAGAGAAGGTAAGGTCTTTGTACATTCCCCACATGACTTGTGCCATACCAGATGTTACTCGTATGACATATGTACAGATGTGTATATAACTTGGGATCTCATTTTTTTTTCATGACCAGCCAAAATGGCTAGTAGATGTTAAATCTTACTAGCCAAACACGGACTCATTAATGGGTCAAAGCGGCTATTAAGTTGGTCTTTAATTCTACCAGCCAAACTGAAATGTCATCAGCATTTGGCCAGTTGGCTGGTGTTAATTTAATTCCAGTCCTCACCTCTTCGTCCATGGCCTCCTTCAGCTTCTCTGTGTGGACGGCGATGGCTGCGAGGGCGGCCTCCTGGGCTCCGATGGCCGCCATGGTGGTCTTGGCCGAGCTGCCTAGCGTCTCGTCCAGATTACTGGAGATGGCTGGTTAACACGGAAGAAGAGGAAATGGTGATAATAATA
Organism: Engraulis encrasicolus; assembly: GCF_034702125.1. Lineage (NCBI taxonomy): Eukaryota > Metazoa > Chordata > Actinopteri > Clupeiformes > Engraulidae > Engraulis > Engraulis encrasicolus. The sequence continues at coordinate 22,465,503 of NC_085879.1, forward strand.
CTAAAATCAGACTGATATAAATTAATCACAGATGACCAAGGGTGATGCATGCCCGAGGAAACGACAAGCAAATCCATAAACCGGAGAGAGCAGTAACCCAGCAAGAAGAGTGTTAAAAGAGTTTGACAAATCAGATCAGATAACTGTAGAAGCTGATGGGGGGGTCAGTAAGCAGAGGAGGGCTGCTAATAACACAAATGCAGGATACAGATCGGCAAATGCAATACACATGACTCCATCACCTGTGGTATGTGGAGGAAGTATGTTACTGTATATCTGTGCCACGGTACTTGGAAGTATGTGAGTGTATGTCTGTGCATGTGTACTTGGGTCACCAGCAAACCAGCACGTCACTGCATGTGGAGGGTGCGTGGACATAGTGAAAAAGATGCAAAAAGTAAAAGGTGCATTTAGAAGTGTTTGTACGTGTGTGTGTGTGTGTGTGTGTGTGTGTGTGTGTGTGTGTGTGTGTGTGTGTGTGTGTGTGTGTGTGTGTGTGTGTGTGTGTGTGTGTGTGTGTGTGTGTGTGTGTGTGTGTGTAAAAGTGTAAGAGACAAGACGCAGAAGGTGGAAGTGAGTTTGAGAGCCACGTACATGCCAGAGTGTCTTGCTCAGCCGCATCCTTGGCAGCCAGGAGAGCAGTCACCTCCTCCGCGGGCCTCTCTTTCAGTGTAGCAGGCTCATGAGCACACTCCGTACATTCCCCTACACAGTAGACACACACACACACACACAGTACGTTCACACCCTCAGTTCAGGCTCCTAATTCAACCCAAACACACGGCGGGTACATATCAATAATATCCCTCCCTCCTGTCGCTTCCTCTGGCCTTACGGCCTCGTGCCTCCATGTCATCGAGGATGTCTCCAGGTGAGGGGAGAGGACGAGGAGGAGGGAGCAGAGAGGAGGGGAGGTGTGAGATGCCCTAAAAGCGGTGCTTGATTCCTCCGCCCCCCGCCGTGGGAAATGGGGCCAAGAACAGAGGACACTAGAACACTAGAACGTAAGGACGGAGGAATTATGTATTGATATGTACACACTTTCTGTGCATGTGTAAACCAAGGGGTTGGAGTATGTGGTTATTTATTAATTCCATGCGTTCATGCACATTCATGAACGAATAGTCAAAGCGACATGCTATACACGCAATATAGCAATAATATGGCCAAAGCGAGTTGGATGTTTTGACATGAATTACACACACACACACAACAATAGCCATGTGAAATAAGCCCTTTACACCAAACACCAAGTTATCCTGAATGGACGCACATACAGACATGGATGATGGAACGCTGTGTGAGTTCGAGTTGCATGTGCATTGTGCATGACCTCACAGGCAACTCCTTATTAGTAGTGATGACGATGGTGAAAGTGAGAACTGGGTGTTCTCACTCCAAGCGGAATGAACCAATCAGATGGGTGGGATGGGAACACATGAGCGCATGAAGAGTGAGCTGACCCAGGAAGAGAAACGAGCAAGAGTGCCGTGCGTGCCATGAGTGCAGACAAGGGAGCCATGCAAGGAAGAGGGAGAGAAATCCGGTTATGGATGACAGTGATGAAGTGGAGGCCACATGCAAGAAAAGGGTGTGTGACGGAGAGATAGAGAGTGGGAGTGAAAAGAAAAGGAAGCGCGTGAGAGAGTGAACCTAGTATGCCCCTTCGCAGTCCAGACACTCCAGCAGGTCAGATGAGATTAATCTCTAGACACAGTAGTGCCAGTGCCCACAGACAAGGATTAATGCAGTTCGCAGCCAAAAGCAGTCACTTAAATCTTTTAAAATTAACAAAGTAAGGCTCTCGTGTTAATATATTGAACTTGCAAATACTAGTGTTGGTTATAGGGAAAAAGACCCGTCTTTAGACCCGATAACTGCAGATGATATACCATTACAGACCAGAGACGGATAGACTTGTCTATGAGGCTGTTTTGTAATAGTACGTTTGTTTTAAAATACTATTCTTGCCTGTGGAATTATCGTTTATTGTAAATACTAAAGATTTGAAGCTGGAGGCTGTCCCTGCAGAGGGTAGTCTTTTTGCGGAGGAATGAGGTGAAAGGTCGGGAAGAGAGGTCGGAAAGAGGTCAAGGAGAGAGAGAGAGAGAGAGAGAGAGAGAGAGAGAGAGAGAGAGAGAGAGGCCGCAAGAGAGAGCGGTGTGTAGCAGGCTGTCCGGCTGGCTGACGGGCGGGCCGGGCAGGGCGGGTCAGGTGTCACAGACCTGCAGGCAAAGCTGCGGCCTCGGCTGAGGGAGCAGCCTCCGCCTCGGGCTCCGCCGCGGGAGGAGGAGGAGGAGCAGAGGCATCGTCGACGGTGCCCGGCGCGGGCACGGAGGGCACATCGCTGATGGCCGAGATGATGTGGGCAGCCTCGGCGGAGGCCTCTGCACAGAACACAGCGGGGAGTGGTCAAGACTAGAATAGCAGAATAGAGCGGAACCTTTCGCATGCTGCTGATAGGGGACAGGTTTTGCAAGAGAAGGGGGAAGGCTAACACCGGTGCACCCAGGCAGCCATTGTTGAATGTTATCTGGAAAAAAATGTCAACTGAAACCCTGCCCTTTTGAAAAGCAAACATCAGTAGCAAGACTCTAGATCGTCTCATGCAACCATTCAATATTCAGTTGTGAAACTGATTACAGTTAGGTGTTTTTAATAATCAAAAGAGTGATTAAAATGATCATTAGTAAGTTTGGCCAATCTTTACAGAAAAAGCTATTATAATGACTATTAATCCAGAAGAGAAAGACCTACTGAAGCACAGAACAGTGGCGAAAGAAAAATAAATCATGCATTTCAGTCAGATTATCGATATACAATTGTAACCAGCATTAGGCAGAAAAAGGGACAAAAAGAAGATTCAAGACAGTTCCTCCTTGAGCTCCATGTGCATGCAATCTGTTAGGCAAAAATAACAACTAAGAGCTGAAAACAGCACCAGCTATCCAGTGGCAAAACAGCTGCTCCAGCTAGACAAAACAGGTGGGCAGGACAGGCCCCGCAACCTTCAGTCAACTCAAGGAGACAGTGGCTCACTTAGACAAGGCAAGCAGTGACAAAAGAAAACCTGTTAAAGCGATGGTTCAGAGTAGAATCACCCTAATGCCATTTGAACCGTGACACCCATCCACCTTTACACCCGAAGTGTTTTCTGCCGCAGGCTTACATCAACAGGGTTGCCGTGTTATTCGATGTTTATTCCGGATAGCTTGACTCAATCGCATATGGATCTTTATTCTTTATTGTAAGGTTTGTGTTTTAGTCCACAGCCAGGATATATGCACGAGTGTGGCATCGTCTTCTATTTATTAAACGTGGTAAAATTTAAATCCGAAGTGGTTAATTTCTAGTTGTAGTGCAAGCTGTCTTTTTGAGTTTTCCGCCTTCCGGACTCACGTGTATTTGTTTCCATCAACAAAGTCCCAGCTGGAGGAAGTGACGTCGACGGATGTTTAGCAGCAGAAAAGCTAATCGTCTCGTGTGTTGTTACTAATAAACTCCTGGACTATGTACAAAGTTTCAAATTCATCTTTTTGTGAGTACAAACCACATTTGTTATACTGTAGAAGTTTGGTGTCATGACATGTTATTTTTGTGGGGAAAGTTTGGAGACGGTGCCCAGGATCCATATGCGCTTGAGTCAAGCTATCCGGAATAAACATCGAATAACACGGCAACTCTGTTGATGTAAGCCTGCGGCAGAAAACACTTCGGGTGTAAAGCTGGATGGGTGTCACGGTTCAAATGGCATTTGGGTGATTCTACTCCGAACCATCGCTTTAAGTATTCTCCACTCATAAAATGCTGCATATAAAGTCATGGTTACAGCTCAAGTAAATTACATGAAATTTTGGCAATTTTTTCCCCCAGATAAAGGCTCACTTACACAAGCAGTGACAAAAGAAAACCTGCAAAGTATTCTCCACTCAAATAAAATGCTGCATATCAAGGCATGGTTGCAGCCCAAGTAAATGTCATGAAATTTTGCCTACTTTTGGCCCAACAAATCAGATAAAGTTCTTAACGTTCCTTTGCCTCAGCATGACTCAGCAATTCAATCTACAACCTGGTAACTACAAGCTTATAACAACAACATTTTCTGGCTTTAATCCAACACCCTGAGGTGTGCTTTCGAGGAAACAACCACAACTTTTCTCCGACCTTACAATTGATGATAATGTAGCCGATTTTTCCATAACAATTTCCTTCAAAGGTATCACTTCAAATAACTTCTGCTAGACACTAGAGACCGCCAACAGCAGTGTGCAGAGCAGCATTCCACTGAATATCTAGGGGTACTCTTTCGAGAAAACGCTCAGTCAGTCGTCACACAACCATACAATCCATAATGCAGCTCGTAGAGGTAAGACCTTTAGAAAAGCAGTATTCCCACATCCATTTCTAATACCACAATATCACTTCAACTCTCAACTTGTCACATGACACTTGTCATTCACAACCGCTGTGGAAGGTACTCTTTCGAGGAAACAACCACAACTCCTCCACTCCTTCCATTTTAATAATGAAAAAAGAAACCCTTAGGATATATATCCATATTACTTTCCGTGACAAAAAATATCACTCCAACTCCTTCTCAACAAACAACTTCCATTCGAACGCTACTAGCCAACCCAAACAGCTGTGTGCGTTCCCGCGGGTGTCTGTCTCACCCTCGATGGTCTGGGCAGGAGGTGGTGGAGGAGGTGCAGCAGCATCAGCGGGGGCCTCCTCCACTGCTGGGGCCTCCTCTGGGGGTGGCGCGGCCTCCTTGGCCTTCTTCTCCTTCTTCGGCTGCTTGGAGTCCTTGGTGGCCTCGGACACTGAGGAGATCTGCAGGGGCTCCACTTTTGCCTGCCGGAAGATTTAATTTATTTATTTATTTTTCACAAACAGTGTCAAAACCCCCAAGAGGACATTTTTTCCAAACAATGAAAAACAGAAGTTGCATCAGGCATACACCATAAGATGTAATTCCTCAATCAATATCAGATTTGAAATAAGGTTAGGGTGTAATTTCACACAGCAATGCCCTTGAATAAACAAAGGCTGAATATACCGTCATTTAAACTAAAACATATAATACAATATATTTACATTTTAATGCCATTTAAAAGTTAAATGCAACATACTTCTGTTTTCTAAATAGTACAGTGGGGGTCTTACCGGTTTCTTTGGCACGATGACAGGAGGCGGAGGGGGACCCAGCGTCATCCCAAACACCTTGTCGGAGTATGGGACGGTCTTCTCAACATTTGAACGGAATTTGGGGTCCCATTTGGCATAAATGATTGTGCCGCCAAGCCCACCGCCCACTGTTAGAAGGCTGGCAGCCACAATTTTGCCCGCACTTACTCTGTCAATGCAAATACAGAGCATCGATGAAGCATGTAAACAACGGCATTATTGGTAAATGACATATCATGATTAGTTAAATTGGTAAACGACTTATGTCTCATGACTCGACATAATGAATATAAAGTAACAAGCATCAAAGTGCATTCAGCAAAAACAGCTAGCATCTGATAATCAGCTGTAGGTTAAGCTGGCTGTGATGCAGCAAGTACAATCTGTTCCCATCTCCATCCCTCCGACTGGAGGGTCTCCATAGTGCACACAACGTACCCTGAGTCTCCGGCTGAGGTGTAGCGACGACAGTGCTGCAAGGGAGGGTGGCCGGCCACTTTCCCACAAACACATTGCTAGGATGGAAACACAAACGAGATATGACATTATCATCGGACAACGACCTGCAATGTCTAGAACCAACATGGACTACTGGTCGATTTTTTTTTTTATCTGCTCCAAGATGCGTACACGACAGTGGGCGTTGCTAGCGATAAGGGTGTAATCCACAGTATGGATGTTTCGGTTCCCATACAATATCCATTAAAGCCATTATTAAAGGCAAATCCAATGGCACATATGGCAATATTAGGTGACTTTGAGAACATTGAGTTCTAATTGATCGCTGGGGTGTGGAGACCGATATTGTCAACAGAATCCAACGTCTACGAAAAAAAAAAAGAAATGAGTTGTAACGTGTGTGTGATTCTAAACAGTCGGCATGTTGTTACAATTTCATGCAGGGTAGCCTCGAGTGGCTACTAGAATTTTAGAACAGACAGTAAGGCATGAGAGCTAACTGCTAACATTAGCCCATAGACAATTGGGTCTTCATAAAGTTTAGGTACACCCAGGGTTAAGTGGAAGGTATTTCACATATTCTTGAAGAACATATAAAGCCAGGTTCAAAACGAAACTTCGTGAACTTCTTGGCTGACAAGGTCACGTCCTCTTCATGGAAACTACACACACGAAACGCCCTGTTGCAGCGAGCCCATTTCAAAGCAGATTTATATCTGCATCACTCATGGCGTGTGTTCTACAATAAAGAAATTGGGTCGTTTGCCAAAATCCAACTGTTACAAACATCGGTAAATGACAGAAAATATGAATCACACACACAAACCGCCGATTTGTGCGTAACTATGCTCGCAGACATTGGTGCCTTATCATGTCAGTCATGAAAACAGGCAATTTCATTCGCTTAACTGCTCCAGTCGTCTGAGGTAAACGCCTCTTTTCACTACGTACTTTGCGTAAAGTAGCACAAGATAACAGCAAGCTTCTTAACCTCAATCAAATTGCAAATTTCATGGTTGTGTCCATCACGTATTTTCTGAACACTGAGCTGTCAAAGCAATGATTGTTGCAATGTACTCAGGAACAGTACCGCTTCCTTTGACTGGCAAGAGGTAACTAAATTAGGCCTATGAATGGGTCACTGAGTGACCGTTCCCTCAGTGTGGCTAGTGGGTTAGCACGCTAGTCTGTGCTTGCCAGCCAGTTTTCTTACCCGCGCTGCTGCATTTGCCCCTCTCAAACAGACACGCAGCATTGTGGTCGTTACTCCCTTAGCGCAGTAGTTTCAAGGAACAGAATGAGGTTCCGATCAGTATAACATTATAAGATGATAAACCTCATATGCTGTCGTGCCCCAGCACAGCAATTTTCCCCTAGCGCCGTTTAGCAAGCCGAGTGACAGAAAAGGCACGCATGCGTTCTAGGCACGCCCAACTGCGAAAAATTGCGTCATGAGTTCATAGTTAAAGGAGTGCTACGTGATGAACGCCGAAGGTCAACCTTGAAAACTGGGAATCCTGTTTGAATAATTTTGTGAACAATAATGTCTAATTTATGTTCAAAATATGCATAGAAAAAATAAAGAAAATATTATGGAAAAATGCTGTCCTGAAACAAGAATGGCTGCCTTTGGCATCATAACTGAGAAAGAGAAAAGGAGGGAAAGAAAGGGTGAAAAAATAATTTCCACATATTTCCAGTTTAAACAGATTGTGAAAGAAGTGTAAACATTCCCTATACAGTTAGAACAGGGGTGAGAAACCTTTTTTCATTCAACGGGCCACTTCAAATTACTCCAAGGGCTGTAAAAGTCATCCAAGGGCCGACTGAACGCAAGGATTTCCCCTTGCACTTTAGGCCTGTATTGAAGACAGAAACCTTTAAAACAGACCCCACATTCTGTAGGGCCCCTGAATATAACTTAATTGTATTGTAAACGTTTTTTCAAGATTCCTTCACAATGTATGTCATATAATGAATGTGAAGCTGCATAACATTCAAGTTATATCGGGGGCAGATAGAACAGTCTCAAAAACTGTAACCCACCCTGTTAGAGTAAACTCTCTCCCTAGCTTGGTCCTGACTCCTGTTTAGGGCATCAACAACAACTTCTTCAAACTGACCCCCCAAAAAAGCCTGAAAAGACAAGTGACAATGAATAAAGGTAACAGGCACACAGTAAATTTATTTGGGAACATTTCCACAATGTCAGTCCAGGTGAAAAATAAACTTTATTTTGATGAATATTACAGTTCTCTCCATAAACTGTTCTGATTCAGATTACATCCCGGAAGAGAGCACAAGAATCCAGTTTTGTCATAGTGTTATGCCATTGCCAAATAAAATTGCTTTTAGAGCAAGATTCAGCTTTCCATTAAGTGTTACAACACCACACAGACACAAACAGAATAGCTGTAGTTTGTAAGTGTGCATCGTTTGGTCTTGTGCAAGCTTTTTTAAAGAGGCGTATGGGTATCTTAAGACATAACGTCAGACCATTCCATAGATTTCTCATTTCTTAATAAATATTAAAACAACATGCCTGGAGATAAATATCTGAATGTAATAATTTTGATCATAAATTGACCATAGTAACCCTTCAAGATGTCTGTCAAGAACATAAAACAAATTTAAAGTCTATCAAGTAACTTGATTTCAAATTGTAACAATTACATATTTTGACAAACTTTTTAAGCACACAATACGTTTTTTTGCTCATTAGCTGAGCGTTTAAGTGACATTTTTTTCCCCAAGACCTTCACCTGCATTTTTGAGACATACGAGTAGTGGGACCAGGATCATACCGTAAAGAGGGCTGCCTCATATCAACAACAAAGCAAAACCATTGAAACGAGGCATTCACACATTTGAAGATTTTGAACAATTAATAGCTGCATTGCAGATTCATCTCTATTAATCTATTACGAACAAGGCAAATTAGATCCCCAATAGGGTTAAGAAATCTTAATCCACTGTTATTGTTTTTTTTGTTGTTGACAATTACCAATGCTAATAATAATGATGTTAGGATTATATTACCCCATTGCAACTCATATACCCTCTAAATGCATGTAGTAGGCTCAAGCCAATGGATAAAACAGAAACAAAAACAAAAAAAAACGACAAAAAACTAGAGACTAACAATGTACACATCAAGTATTTATATAAGTTAGGTTGTGGGAGGCCGGTGGCAGGAGGGATTGCGGAGGTCACTCCGGTTCTTGCGAGTCCGCTCCTTGGACCGCTCTTAATGGCTTCTTTTTGAATGATGGCCATCGGCAGACGGGACAGCAGTGCCGACCCCCGGCCAGCCAGACCACAATGCATTGCTGGTGGAAAACGTGACCGCACGGCAGCCCCATGACTACGCAGTCGACCTCGAAGTTTTCCAGACACACGACACATTCGGTGCAGTAGAGCATGTCGTCTGGCCAGGGGGAGCATTCGCCGTCCTGCGACTCCACACCGGACCAGGAATCATCTGCTTTACTGCCGTTGTCACCAACGCAAGGGCTGTCCGAGTCACTACCACTAGAATGTTCACCCGGGTCTTGGTTGAACGACCCACACGTTTCTTGCCTAATGTTATCTTTTAAGTCCATGTTACGTCCGTCTGTGGCGCTGCCGCCCTGCGAACACCTGAACCTCCAGGTGGGCAGGTTTTTGATGTAGTCGATGGGCACCAGGGGGCGCAGCCAGAGGTCTGGGAAGGCCAGACGCTCCAGCAGGAAGTTGGGGTCGTCGTCCCAGTCCGACTCGTTGGGGAAGGTTTGGAAGGAGGCGATGGGGTGCACCAGGTAGCTGGTGTACCAGTCCCACAGGCTGCTCAGCCACTCCAGGTTGTTGGCATTGGCCTCCTGGTCCTCCTCGCCGCACCGCCGCTTCTTCTCGAAGTAGTCGATGAGCAGGCCGTGCGCCAGGTAGGTGCTGAGGAAGAGCGCCGGGTGCGAGGAGTAGAAGGTCCAGTCGGCCCGCACCCAGGAGGCCAGCGCGGTGGTGTCGGCGTAGCGCAGCAGCTTCAGGCTGTACTCGTAGAAGCTCTCCAGGTAGGGCAGCTGCAGGAAGCCCAGGATGGGCAGCCAGGAGATGATGAGCAGCGAGTTGTACGTCCCCAGCGTGCTGATGAGCACCACGAAGCGCTTGATGGTGGCCCCTTGCGTGATGAACAGGTCCATCCAGGCCATGAGGTTGACCATGACCAGGCTGAGCACGAAGAGGTCGTTGACCTCGGGCTGCACCGAGCGCAGGAACGTGTCCATGGCGTGCAGGGACATGAACTCGCCTGTGCTGTTGCCATACCTGTAGATGCCCTCTGGCGTCTTGAGGACGTAGGAGGGCGTCTGCTTGACGCCGATCTCCTCCAGCAGGCTGGCGTTGTCCCAGCTCCGCACGTCTACGAAGATGAAGTCGATGCGGCCAGTGAACTTCACGCTGAGGGCGGAGAAGAAGGCCGGCGGCTGGTCCAGCTTGGCGAAGAGGAACATCTTGACGGCGGGATGATGGTGCTGCTCGTCCCGCTGCTGCTGCTGGTACCAGTCGTCCTCCAGCTGCCGGGAGGAGCGGATGGTTTTGATGCGGTTGGCCACGTGCGCCGTCATCCACTTGAAGATGTGCTCCGTCTCGATGCGCCGGCCGTTGTACTCCTTTAGCATGACCTTGCCCTTGGAGGAAGACGTCTGCGGCACGGACATGATGAGGGTGGACTTTGTCCAGCCGCGCTTACGGCAGTATCTGGAGAGGAGGAGGAAAGCCTTCATGTGAGTTGGCACAATCTATGGTATGGTTCCCTAGCCCAGTGGTTCTTAACCTGGGGGTGTGCCAGACATTTCAGGGGGTGCATGGAATTTTTGCTGTTGAGGATTCTGCTTGCGAACATTATAATTAGGCCAAAACAAAACAAAATTAAAACATGTTTTGTTCCCCATGTAAAGTGATTAAGGTATTGATTAATGTCTCAAAGTGAGAATCATTGTAATTAATCACTTAAATCCGTTTTTAGTGTGTATACATGTGTATATGTTTGGGATGGGGTTGCAAGACTTATCTTAGGCACAGGTAAGAGAGTGTGTTAAGAAAAATAGGTTAAGAACCACTGCCTTAGCCGACTGGGTCACGGCAGACACCCACTGATATGCAGTTTTTAATTCTGGAACTGACCACAAAGTCCTTACTCAGTTGAGTTGATAATAACAGTCTGTTGTTCATTAATACTACTGTTTTCTAGTTGGCTGCCCATGTCGGGCAACAATAAGACCATTTTAAGAGCACACCGTCTTATCATCCCTGGTTGCAGCAATAAAACAGTCAGCAGCTTATTAATCTTTATGGTTATGAAAAAAGACAATATTGTCACTTTACCCAAATTAGGATCCCACATGTAAACCATTGGTAAACAGCGGGTCAATGGCCTATTGCAATGTATAGGATGCATAGACAAATGCAGAGGTGGAGGGAATGTTTTGATCCCCTCCCCCCCAAAAAAAAACCAACAACATTGTAATTATGGCAATGAGGTTATTACATTCAAATATACGTTTTCATCCTTTAAATGAAATAATATAAAATAAAATAAAAATCTGTCTGTAAGTACTGTACAATATACTGTAATAGGTGCATGGATAGCAGTCTTTATTTCAACCATTTTACCAACAGTCTCTCACCTTGAGTCACTTGAGCAGTTGAAAGTGCCGGTCCGGATACCAAATTGGGACACTTTCTGGATCATTTTCCCCCAGTTACCTTTGGTCAGTAGTGGATCCCTGCCTTGAGCTATTACCTAGAATAATAAACCATGATATGTTATTGGCATGCTACCAGGTGTTAATCTTTTCCGCTTGTGCTTGGTCTTCCTCGTTGTACATCTGGAAATCAGACACACTACATGCATCAATTTAAGTAGAAAAACACTCTTTACATTTCCTGGATAGACTGTCATTTAGTTAATGGGAGATTAACCAATAGCCCGAAATATGATCCTGGTAAGTCCAAAGAGTAAATAAGGGTTTCATTTTTATCAATAAATAAATAAACAAAAACCACTTACTTGGACCAACCATATCCCATCTTTAGTATCTTCTACCAGTTCATAAAAGTGCATCTCCCCACTGAATGTAGTGCTTGAATCTGTCCCAGGCTGTTCCTTCTCATTCTTCAGGGCTGAGTACAGTTCTCCTTGCATCAGATCCCCTAAACATAAATTGACACCAAGATTGAGAGATATATATATATATTATATATATTAAAACACTAGACATCAATTCAAACACAATAACCATGCAAAAAAAACCATCAAGGATGACAGTGACTGTGTTCATCACAGTATCGTGTAGTTTGTCAACAAAAACACTCACCTGACTTTTCTACCAGCTCTCTGACATCTTTCTTCTCTGCCAAACCAGAGTAACCCAGTCCTCGACATTCCAGGATGGTTTTCAACTTTTTGAAACTCAACGTGACAGGGTCAACGAGTTGTGTAGCAAAAATGCCTGTTTCATACCACACTATGGCTTCAAAAAAGCGTGCCAAAACAAACAACACCAGAAAGTAAAGAAGTAGGAAGAACAGCTTTAGCCACATCTTGCCCTTTCTGTGGAACACTAACCAAATTTCTGTTAGAATAAAACCGCAGCGAGCGAGTAGCCTAACTTCGCATCAGGGTTGCCTTGTCGACTATTTGTCTTCTGTCACTAGCTGTACCTGCTGAAACTAGTCCAGCGAGTTAGCTAGGATAGCTTATTTTCTTCACGGAAAGACATATCCCTTGAGAGTACTTCTATGGCGACACTGGACGCCGCGGATGACACCGATGTCGTATAGCCATTCTTGAGGTATCCATCGTTTTCACCAATAATTTCTATGCCGAGTGATCCAAATGTTGCAGTCTCGAAACGCCACTCAGTTGGCCCAGCAAACCGAACAGCGTACTAGGCCACTTTGTTATGGCCTTGTCTGCATAGCTGAATCCGCGCTGCGTAACAGGCCCGAATCTTCACACCAGAGGCATTTCTCCGAAATCTAGTGGTCTTTTACCTGCTGCGGGCTACCAACAAAGACTCCAGGTAAGATGTCAGGGCGCGGTGGCTTTTGCAGACTTGCTGGCTGATGTTAACCAGATCGCCTTGATTACCAGATCAGCTGGTGTACATAACAAAACGTCACAGGGGTATTTCCGCTTCCGCCCTGCTGTTCGTTCCATGCCAGCAGTGCACTATCCCTCGTAATCATATTACATAATATTGTAGAAAGCTTAAACAAATGACATTTTTACTTAACCACTGTAGGCCTACTGTCTGACTTATCCCCACAACATTGTTTACATAATTTAGACCAGTCGGTCGTGCATACAACACAGTTGCTTGAAATGTTTCCAAATTCATAATAATTAACAGACAAAACAGTTTCTTTTTAAATTTTCTTTTTTATTTTAGAGTGAAGAGGCGTCAAAACGAAACGACATGTGCTTTAGGAACATTTTGTTTTTAGGTTTAACTGTCAGTATGACTATTGGCATTTTGACACACATTTGTCATTATTAAAACATGTAATCGTACTGTAAAGGTTAAGAAATGTATTTTTTCTGGAAAATATACTGGCATCTTTTATGAACAATATTTGGCAGTGGTAGGTAGGTCACTCCATTCCATACTAACATGGCTAACTACAAGAGTTTTAAAAAATGTGATGGCAACAGGACAAGGATTAAAGCAGAACAGTGTGGGTTAGAGTAAACTAGAACCTTCTTTAACAGTCAATGTTGAGGCACCGTTTCTTTCTTTCATCCGAAAATATGGTCATTTTATAAAAACCCTTATCCAGGCAATTCCTGGTAAATTCAGTCTGTATACAAAACACTGAGGAAGGCAACCATGATTGGGAGGTAAGGAGCTGATAAGGAACTCAATGGATTTTTTTTTTTTAAAGTTGTAGGAAGGCGTATGGATAATGTGAACTGTACATCTCGGACCTTAAATACTGTGTTCATGAATATAAGTGAATACTAAAGAAAAGCACCACAGTATCTCTGCATATATAGGTTTCCTTCAAGATTATTCCGTTGGTGGCCCATGTCATTCAAAGTCTCCACTGTTCTTCACTTTACACGTCACAGCATTTATCTCATACAGTTAAAAGCAAGCTTGTTAGTGGAGTTCAAAAAGTCCGATGTTAAAGACCGGAATACTTTTGAAGAAAACGGTCAAAGGCGTCATAGATAGCTTGCCTGCAAGAAGAAGACAAACAAAACATTTGCAGAAGTTAGTCAATTTAAAAAAAGCGATCCTTCAGCTGCAGTTGTATGTAATGGTTGGTGTTCACTGTACAAACACACATCACGGTCAACTACGCATTTACAACAATAATAACAATAATAAAGCAGTTTATTATGTCAAAAATGTGTGTGGGCCAGACTTGATGATTTACCTAAAAAGTCCCTGTTTGAAGAGGTAAGCACTGACATGGCCTCCGTTGAGATAGCGCACTTCACAACCAGGCCAGATCTCTTGCAGACTTCTGACGCCTGTGCGTGGTATATAGGCATCCTCCTTGGCCAGCACAATAATGATGAGGCTGGGGTCCACGGGGACTGCAAACATACAAGGGTGTGTGGTGAGCATCATGTGGTGCATTCATGCAACAGGTTCATGCTTTCATGCATTCAGGTACAGACAATATTTATATCCCCGAAACGCGGAGCGTCGGGGATGTAATGGTTTTGCGTGCACCGCCGCCGCCGCGTAAGGTCTTTCGTGTTAACGCGATAACTTTTGAACGGATGTTTGGATTTGTCCCAGATTTTTTGGGTGAATGCTCTAGGGCAGGTTCATGAACTGATTCGAGTTTGGAGGTCAACACTTTCAAGATGGCTGAATTCAAGATGGCCGAATTTTTGTTTGGTCCATAACTTCTGACCGGGTGGATGGATTTGTCCCAGATTTGGCGTGTGAATGCTCTAGGGTAGGTTCATGAACTGATTCGAGTTGGGAGGTCAACACTTTCAAGATGGCTGAATTCAAGATGGCCGAATTTTTGTTTGGTCCATAACTTCTGACCGGGTGGATGGATTTGTCCCAGATTTGGTGTGTGAATGCTGTAGGGTAGGTTCATGAACTGATTCGAGTTGGGAGGTCAACACTTTCAAGATGGCTGAATTCAAGATGGCCGAATTTTTGTTTGGCTCATAACTACTGACCGGGTGGATGGATTTGTCCCAGATTTTGTGTGTGAATGCTCTAGGGTAGGTTCATGAACTGATTCGACACTTTCAAAATGGCGGAATTTTCATTTGGCCCATAACTTCTGACTGGGAGGATTGATTTGCCCCGTAACACCTTATTTTAATGGTTCACCATTTCAGTGAATCTACCATATTAGGTACAGTATAATAACCAATGTAACAATATTTAATACCATGTAATACTAATGTAAGGTAAGCGTACCCATTAAGCCCACCAAAATCTAAATTTCTTTATTTTTCAATCATCTTCACACAATTTTTTTGTGAAATGATTTCTTAAATAGTAAGATTTACCTCTCTTCTCAATGTTTATCACTGAATTGATGAATATTTCAAAGTACAATATGAAGATTTTTTACAAGAAAAGTGAAAAGTCTGAATGGGCTTAAATGGTACCTTTGGTACCATTTAAGCCCACTTGTTATTTCTCTATCAAAATACCTGGTGAGGTGTGTGAGTTGAGTTTAAACAGTGTAGCCTACATGGCATAAATGGTTCCAAAATGTAAGATTTGCTAAAAAATAATGCATAAAACCTAATTAAACATTACAGCATCTCTTACTTCATATACTTCATAAAATTCTTCATCCAAACAGAGAAATGTATTTTTTCTTATTGATTATTGTTAGTTCATTACATTATGCCCTTTTGACCTACTACTTCAGATTGTACAGCACTTTGTATGTCCCTCAAAGGCATTTTTCATTAGCATGCATGCCAACTTGCATGCATTTCAATGGGGTGTACCATTTAAGCCCACCTTGTACCCATTAAGCCCGCCTATACAAAAAGCTATTTTATGGAAATAATCAACTCCACAAAAACATTTCATGATGCATTTCTTTAAAGATCAATGCCAAACAAACTGGAATATGCTTAGAATTCATACCTAACCACCTTAAGTCTTACGGTAGAGTAAGATAAAGATGGTGTGTGGTTGTATCAAGAGAATATCGGCGTTTGCTCGCTCATAAAACACATCTTTCCATTTGAAGGGAAATGCTATAATTTAGTAAAACACTGCATGTATATATATATAAAAATCATTACATTTACCTCTTAGTTCACTAAATATAAAAGTATTTTCAAAATATTTCACTTAAACTAGCTGAAATTCTATGATTTCTGACATGTCCCAAAACAGCAAAGTTTTGAGGCAACTTCTTGTCAGTAGTCCTGAGACTGGGTTCACTTGGACGGGGATAACTCGACGATAAAAAATGTGATTTGTTTGCAATAAAAAACATTTTGTCAGTTACTAAACCCTTTAATTGGATAGGGTGATGAACAACAAAATTCACCTTTTCCCTTTCTTTAAATTGACCTCAAAGTTGAAAGTGGGCTTAAAGGGAACATGGGCTTAATGGGTACGCTTACCTTATTACCAGTGTAACAATATGCAATATCAGGTACAGTGTAATAACGAGTGTAACAGTATGCAATACCATGTAATATAGTGTAATACCAGTGTAACAATATGCAATACCATGTAATACCACTTACGCACAAACACATGATGTAAGTAAAAAAAATGGCGGTGTTACACTGGTATTACATTTTATTAAACATTGTTACACTGGTTATTACACTGTACCTAATGTGGTATATCCACTGAACCATTAAAACAGTATTACCATTTGCCCCATTTTTTGCTTCATTTTCACAATAGTCGTTTGGTTTTAAGCCTATGCACATCATGTCACGTCTGTATGTATCATATACGTTTACGAAATGGTGGACGGGAGTGGTAGGAATGATGGGGGACTGGAAGCGTTGCGTTTCGGGGATATACCTTAAGCAGTCGAAGGCGACTGCACAGGCAGTCTAGTTTTCAATGTTTCCATTGAAGTATAGTGTAGATCAAAGTGTGTTTCTTGACAATAGCAGTTATAAAGCGACAAAGCAATGTATAGAGTGACAAGACGACACGCCACTAAAAATGCATCATGTCATGCTTTATATCCATGTTGGATTGCACTACTTCTATACAACACAAGGTCAATCAGAGCACGAAAGTCCTTGTGCACAAGCCTTCAGTACCACAGGTGTGAAGCCTCATTCACACACTTTGCTGCTAGTTACTCGCTCAACAAGTGAAGTCAAAAGAATGTCTATGCGAGGCGTATAGGCGAGGAGAGTACAAGCGATGCGACGTGGGCGGATTCCGAGTTAAAAATATTTTAACTTCAAGCGAGGCGACTAAGCAAGTAACCAATTGGAATGCAGAGTTTGGATAACTGATGGAACTTCTCGCTTATGAATTGGTAGCAGGAACGTTTAGCGAACGTTCCATGAGCGAGTGACAAGCTGGCGAGTGAGCGAGATGCGAGTATTGTATGTGAACAAGGCTTGAGGCAGGAAACTTGATCACGGATGAAAGTTCAGAAAACACTGCACACTGATAACTGTTTTTTTGCATTCTCATTTCTTGGAGCAAACAGCGCATTTTGCCCCTGTGCATCTACAGGTTCGCTCTTCGAAACGCACTGACCAAAACATGTTGTTTGCTCGCTCCATGAAAATAACAAAGGGGAAAAAAAAATCAGGAATCTGTGTGTAGTGTTTTCTGAACTTTCATCCGAGGTCAAGCAGTACCTTGTGTCAAGCACCTCCCTCCCACACAAACACACACCTACCTGAGAAGTTGGCGATGTGTGTGCACTCATCCATGACCCCCTTCATGAAGCAGAGCGACTCCCTCTGCAGTGACTGACGCTGGCCCAGCCCTCTCTTGCTATTCGCTGCTGGCCGGCTGCCGGCTGCCCGCGAGATGTTCTTGGCGTGGAGCATCTCCAGATGAGGCGTGCTGCTGCTTACCGCCGACAGCATGTGGTCCAAGCGCTCCTGCTCCAGCCCTCCGCCTGACACCACTGGACCACCACCTCCACCACCACCACCTAGGTATAGAGCACATCAGTCACCACTGCTGATCTCGTACTATTGCCGCCTTCAAGTCATGTCAGAAGGTAGGGAGGACTGACGATCTCCTGGCATAACTTCTATACATATCTATGGAGTTGAAAGCTATTTTCCCAGAGCATAATGGTGCATTCTTTTGAAACTCGGTTGTCGGAAACCCAGACCTCCGCCTCAGGAAAGTGCAAAAGAACGAGTACTCAACTCGGGGTTCCGAAACTCGAACTTGGAGCACTTCGGTGTACTCAGAGTTCGTTTAATATTAGTGTTTTCAGACATTTGTGTTGCCCCCAGCTGTTGCAATAGAACACATTTACAACGGTTGTCGGGAGAACAACCTCGGGTCTACCGACAGCCGAGTTTCAAAACAATGAGCCATAAGGTCGGGATTTACAACTTTCCAACCAACGTGAAGGAGGCAATTAACCCACTGACAGGATGTTGAATGTGTGTGTACGACTGCTGACTGATTTTGTCTGCCTCTTTATTAACTTGTATTTACCAATATTCTACTTTCACCCACCCTATTTATTGAGACCTGAAATATACAAATGAATTGGCCAATTAGTAGGACAAATACGGCTTTCTGATTCTGATTTCCACATCTTCACTGACCTGTGGCTCCACCTGCCCTGGCCTGCATGGCCGTGGCCTGTTGCTGTTGCTGCTGCTGCTGATGTAGCCCGGTGTTCTGGTGCTGCAGGCCCAGGAGGTCGTGGGAAAAGTCCATGTTGGAGAGTCTGTCGAAGCTGCCGGGGGAGAACTTCACAAAGTCCTGGCCCATCCTGAATGAATCGGTCTATTAAGGGAAGAAGAGAGAGAGAAAAGGGAAAAAAACAACAAAGTTAAAGCCAGACAAAAAAAGAGAGATAAAGACAGAAAGAGGAGATGGATTTTTTTTAAGAACCACTGTATCCTTATCAACAAACAACCACTAAAACATTGGCGCAAAAACCCAGACAAAAAACACCATATCCCATAATGCAATAGCAGTAGCATTTTAGTTTTAAGCCATTTAATACGATAATCCGACAATAGCGGGAGTACATATCTCTAGCCCAGGTCAGGATCAACATCTGTCCCAGATGCTCTGCAAGAGGTTACGACTTCCAGTCTTTTTGCACTTCATATGCTCAAAATTTGGATAGGTTTTTCATTGATACGATAACATTTTCATTTGTGAATATTTTTAAACATACCCCACAATATTCCAGCATTCGGATGATTTCTTCTTCATATACTGTGTGCTTGGCATACTGTTTCTCAAGTTCTCTCCAGTTCACAGCTTTGCTTAAAATACCCTGTGTAAATGGAGGAGAGTCATGTCAAATTCATGATGTGCTCTGCAGTCCTCACTACCAAACTAATTAAATCCACAAAACAAAAGAACACAACACATGCGCAAATTCTATAAAACATCACCATTTGATTTTTTAAAAAGTCTTTAAAATGTCTATTTTTTTAAAAGCTCACCAATTCCATATACTGTTATGCATATAGTCACACACTTTGTAGGCTGAGTTCAATGAGTTCAACTTGTTATTGAAAAAATAGGAAGAGAGGAAAAAAGTACTGGTAAGCCAATCCACACTTGGATCATATAGTGATATTTTCCCACGAAACATACATATATGTATGTAAGCAAAGGTTGCTCATGAAAATTTGCTATGGTTCCAGTAGATTTCTTAAACATGCTCTGATTCTTACTGTGGTAAATACACTGGAGGCAGTGGTCCAGGAGAGGCAGGGCACTAGAGGAATGGGTTTGGGCCAGTTTGTGACGGCCAGAGATGCCATCTGCAGAGGCAAGGTAAAACCATGTCAATGAATGAAGCAAAAGGCAAAGGTAAGGCAATCATACATACACTGTGCAACAGCAAACATCATTTATTTAGCAAAGTCAGGTCAGCCCAGTGCAACATTTAAATTTCACAACACCATCACCACCATGGCAGTAGTGGAGTCACTACGACCCCTGCTCTACAGGCCGTTGGCAGAGGTCAGAAGTAGGACTTTTAAACCCCATGGACGCCAGTCAAATCTTCATTTGCAACATCTCTATACACGGCAATGTGGCCCACTAAACTACACCCACTACGGTTGGACTTGAACTACATTAATATTTACAACACAGCTTGGTTGAATGTCCCATTGTGATGTATTCAATGGAATGTGAAACCAGCATTTTTCTATACACAACTATGAAATAGTCCCTCTTTTCCAACCATATTATGCTTGTGAACAAATGTGCTAATGAATGTTCTAAGAAGTAACCACTAAATCCAAAGTTGTGTTGTATATTGTAGACGACTTTTGCAGAGATGTCCTCTGATGTCTTCTCTAGTGAGATATGCTTCGTATTTGAGGTAGCAGGAAACCGTCAAAGGTCGCCCATTACTCAAAACATGACACTAGCTTGCAAAACGAGTTATCCAAAGAATGCGAGATACGATCTTCACACCAGGCCGCTTCTCTTTAGCTTGCTGATGTTAAAATAGGGCTTCAATCAAATTGGTTTTACACTACATTGTGTATCGTTTGACTTTGCACTCTTTGAAACATTTCAGTCGCTCCGACCACTGTCATCGCCCTCGTATCATGCGGCCTGCATGACCTGCAGTCCAGATATCTATAATAGTCACCCCTCCCATGGTGCCCCCTTTCCCCTGGATTAAAAAGTCTGGCATGGCTTGGCATGGCACACATGCACTGGGCAGGCATGGTTGGATCTATAAATAGACTTGCAGCACAAAGGAGGGGACTTACATGCCCCCCCATGGAGATTCCCGTCATGCCCAGTGGCCCATAGCCCTCTCTCTCCAGCCAGTGGAGCAGCACCGCCGACTCCAGGATCAGAGCTCCCCCCATGACAAACAGATCCGACACGTTCTTCAGACTGGACCGCCTGTCAGCAACAGTAGAAAAAAAAGAAACAAGTACAGGATATGAACATACAGTACAGTGTGCATGAATGGCAACGCAGTTCATGTTGAATTAATCAATAGGCATCGGAAATAGAATATACTTACAGCTGGTCTTTTGGTTTGCGGTAACCATGTGCAATTCATAGTTAAGGAAATAGGTAGCTTTCCACTTGTGGTTGGCAGTACAAAGAGTCATTTAATGGCTAAATTTTCACCCATTATCTTCAAGGTAGTCAGAATATAAAGCCACCCTATTATAAAATATGGCTGAAATGGTACTGTTTTGAGTAACAGCCTCAAAGTCACAAATAAAAAAAGGCTATATGTAAGACAACATTCCTGAAAAACACTTGGTTGAATAATTAAGTGAAGGATATAATAGGGGTTCTCCAGGAGGAGCGATGCCATCCCGGTCTCCTTGATCATGGGCCTGGCCATCAGGGTGCGTCTCCTCCAGAAGAACTGCAGAGGACAGCAGAGGGTTGACTCACACCCTCATAGGGGACAATAACTTGTTTAGCAAGTTGGATTTTAGATGAAGTCATGTAGTGCAGTAGCCCTTATAATTTTCATCATAAACATTAGTATACTACTTGTAGGATGCTGGACTGTGTGTCGGATACCTACTTACCATCTGCCTCACTTGGCGTTTAGTGGAAACGCCATTACACTACTTGATAAGATGTTTTGAAAGAGACACAGCGTGTTATGCAATGTCTGTACACTATGACACACATGTAAACAGTAAATAAATGACAAGAGCAAAACTAAATTGCATGACAAATGCATGCATTATTCTGAAGCATGGTTCCAGCCATGTAGTGTACAGTGCTTTGTAATGTAGGTCATAAAGGCTGATTACTGCGTTGCTACGTTACTGTTATGGGTCTTGTGTTTACAGAGCTGTCTACGTACGTGGTCACCTGTTCCGGCCAGGTGTATGCACACGGGGTGGTGCTTCCTCCATTTCTTGGGCACGATGAACTGGAATCTTGGGACAGGCAATGGTCAAAGGTCACTGATCACAATCTCGTGATATGAAAACATTACACAGTCATATTCACATTGAGGATGGCTTAACGCCTAAATACGTCTGTCTGTGTAGCCTGCACCTGGTGCAATACACATTTGTAAATAAGAGAGCAAGAATAGAGTGTGTAGTCTTTTCAACTTAATCTGATACCCATATTTGACATACACCCAAAGACAACCGGTTCCTGAGTTTGAGCGTGCCTTGCAGGCGCTAAAAAGGCTTACCTGGCTTTTACAGACTCTGCTGGCAGAACACCAGGCACGATCTCCTCCAAGGGTGATATAAAATGGCCATTGTGAATTTTACAATCAGATTCGTCCTCTACCTGAAGATGTAAAATGAGTTCACAAGGTGAAGGTTTGAGCAACATTTACATGCAACATTTACATGCAACATTTGACTGTCTCTGAACTGCATCAATTAATAGCATGACTCAAAACAGTATTTGTATGAATTTGTAGAAAGAAAAAAAAACAAGGGAAAAACAATTTGAACTTACTTTATCAATATAAACAGGATAGTCCTTCGGAACCAAGTGCCTACACTTCTCACGATCCCCAATAAGTTTCCGGAACTCAAAGATTCTACGATAACAACAGGATGTTACATTTCTTACAACACAAATTTCTGTAAAGAAAATAAATTTGTTAATCTCTCACACACAGTAGTTAATTCAGCTATTACTGTACGTTTGTATTACAATAATCAATGAATTAATTAATAAAAACTGAACAATCTCTGCTAGTCATCTATACAGTATTGTATTGTATTGATATGCTGTAAGCTTACTTCCTCCATACTGCAAGTTTGTAAAACACTCAGAATCGAGATGAAATACCTTTTTAAGTCCTCTGGCTTTCCCCATCCTTGGATGAAGAGCTTGGTTAGGAGAAGCCTTCTATAAATCACATCTAGGCGACTCACCCCCATCTGGCAGGTCTTTCATCTGGGGAAAAAAATTACATTTTTTTAACCAACTTTTACATTAATTATATTGTAGGCTACATGGCAACACATGCTTTTTTCATTCATCTTTTATAATAGTGATGCACTTTACAACTGCGCGCCCATGTTCAGTCATAACAAGCCCTTACCCGCAGCAAACGTGGATTTGATCTAACAACTAGATCTTGTATTCATCGCAATGGCAACTCAACAGGATTACAGCCTGACACCGTGCTCCTAACCAAACACCAGAGGACGCATTTTGACATATGCTTCACAAAATCCGCGCGTGTTTACCCTATTCATTCACATTATGTATTAACGGGGCACACGAACATACCCATTCATTGACATATTTCGCGATGGTCGTGCCTTTCTTCTGGAAGAGGAATATTGTTTCGGGAAAGCCCACGAATTGTTTGACAGATTGTTCCTTCGACCTGTTTCGTAACAGCAGTGGGAACATACAGAACGGCTCGAGACACACGCCACATTAAAAGTAAACACTGCCTCGCTTTTCTGTCGAGAGCCATTGTTTATTAAACAATTAACAACTGTGTTGACAAATAAACCGTTATTGACAGCCCAGCACGTCGAAGAGTGGGCGTTTGTCACGTCCACCACACGGCGTGCAATAGCTCTGCCGTTGACTTTGAGAACTGTCTGCTCGTTTGCTGCCAGTGACTGACTGAATGTTAATTTTCATTGAATGTTCACAAAACACACTTTAATAGCGGCTTCAAACACAGATGACATATACCTCTGACTTAACCGGAGATATGCTGACCATCCAGGAGGTACCCTTTAGTGATGTTCCATTGTCATTTCAAAGGCAAAATCGTACCAGCTACATAGCAGCATCCCATCGTTCCCTGATACCATGTGACGGAAGTGTAACTTTTTTTTCTCGTTTCAGTGACGGATTTCCCCCCCAAACGACAGGGGGCAGTGGTGGTCTGAAAGGAGCTGCCTTGTTAGTTCTGCTTTCTCGATTCGAAACCACAACGTCACATGAGCTTAGCCAGAGCAGGAAAGGTGTCCAGCTAGCCAAATACTTGGTGGATCATCGCGTTACAATATACTTAATTCAAAGGCAGGACGATGTGATTTGTCAATGCACAACAAAGACTGTAGTATACATGTAACCTCTCAACGCGTCTGGGGCTCGCAGATTTGAACATCACTCCATATTTGAGAGGTAAACTTTGCTACCCAGTGAGCAACTGTTTCGCTGACAAGAGTCAGCTAACTGAACTGTCTTGCAAGATACACAAGTGTTGAAGATCCCTTAACGGGTTTTGTGAGTTTGCTCGTGTTGTTGTAGGCATTCATTACTGAGGTAGATGTTGGGAAAAGGTGTAATACCACGTGTGAATTCACTGACACTGGCCCATATCAACGCTAAACCAGAGTTAAACGCCCATTTTAGCGTGACGTTAGCATAGCAGTAGCTTTGTTTTGACTGTCAGCTGATTTCTGTTTGGTCCAGGCAATTTCATCCAGGCCTTTTACAAAACCCTCCAGCAAATTCTTGTCGTACTCACGGTTGTTTGGCATCACCTAGGGAATTATGATACACTCGTGTGGATATTGTTTAAGATGGTCTGAAGACAGACATTGTTATTAACGGTGACCCTCCCTGCCATATTCTTTGACCGTTTGCTTGTCTTCCCTAGATCTGATCCTTGCTTATTGTCATGATGAGCCCGACACAATGGGACTTGCCCCCCGAGCTGTGCTGCAGGCCAATGGCTTTTGTAGCGCTAACGGGTCTGGATGTGGTGTACAATGCAGTGCACAGGGCCATTTGGGATGCATTCTGCGCCAACCGAAGAGCCGACAGGGTGCCCATTTCTTTCAAAGTGCTGCCGGGAGATCACGAATATCCCAAGTGCCGCACAAAGGTATGTGGGGATAAGTCCACCCAGAATGTTTTTGTAGACTACAAGGTTCTGACCATCAAGTATTTGACCACGATTTCCCCCCCTTTGCCTGCAGAGAACCTCATATGAGTGGTACATTCCTAAAGGGATTCTGAAGACTGGCTGGATGAATAAGCACTTGAACCTTGTGCCAGCCCTGGTGGTTCTCTTCTATGAGCTGGACTGGGATGACGCCCAGTGGAAGGAGAAACAGTCAGAATGTGCCACCAAAGTGGAAATTGTCAGGTAGTCTGTCTTGAGGGAATTATAATATGTGGTTTCTTTTACTTCGTCTAGACTAGCGTTTCTCAACGGGGGCGCTACAGCCAACTGACTGTTTTTGTTGTTGTTGTTGTTGTCTGTTCAACTTGGATGAATTTAGGAATGCACCAACTACAACAAGTTATGAAAGGCAATACACTCAGTAATTGTAAAGGCGGACATATCAGGCCTGTCTACATTAGTTCTAACTTCATCTTTACTCAGTGTGGTGGATATTTTTCAATTCATGAGCCTGAATAATTACAGTGTTTTTTTTCTATTAGAACAAGTCTTCAAGGGAGAAACACCAAGGTTGCTGTGGTCTTGATCCAGAAGAAAACCCCTCTTCCTCCAGGTAGTTCCAGTTTTAATCCAAAGCTATTTTTTTTCACTGATGGAATTAAATTCTTAAGTCTTCCGATTATCCAAAGCAACATTGCTTACACTACTTGTTGTTGCCATTGTTCAGGTGAGGATGTGGTGGCATCTGAGCGTGCTGCTGCCCTGTGTAATGCCTGCGACCTGTCGGGGAAGTCCCTGTTCGTCCTGCCCCACACCGACCACCTGGTGGGCTACATCATCAGGTCAGAGGACTCAGCTATTCTAGTACTCTGTGCTATTTACCAGCTCTAAATGTTGTTTGTTACCTCCGCCATGGAGGTAATTTTTTCGGTCGCGTTGGTTTGTTTGTCTGTTTGTTTGTTTGTTTGTTTGTCAGCAGCATAACTCAAAAAAACTAATCAATGCATTTGGACGAAACTTTGTGGAGTTGTAATGACCCAAGGAACAAGTGATTCAATTGTGGTGGTGATCCGGATCACGAACCGGAACCAGGACTTTTTAAAACATTCTGACAGCAGGATAAGTGAAAAACAAATCAACTGATTTGAACGAAACTTTGTGGAGTTGTTAGTAATGACCCAAGGAACCAGTGATTCAATTCTGGTGGTGATTCGGTTCACAAACTGGAACCAGGACTTTTTAAAAGATTCACCATTGCTGGCCTATATATCTAGACGCCGCTACTGACCAGAAATTGAATTGCGGGGACTCCACAAAAAGAAGGGCGAAAGACTTAAGCCAGGCTCAAACTACACGACTAGCGATTGTGTGTCCGATTTTGGCGTCGGGGTGCACCGCACACTAGAAGAGAATCGCAACTGTCAATCTTGTCGCTGCTCGCATCCACCGAGACAATGCCCAACGTTCTATTTCCAGTCGCAAATATCAAACACTGTTTGATTTCTACGATTTGCGATCGGCGACTCTTTGAGCTGCCAAAGTTCTATCTTAGAACGTCGCTCACGACGAGGAAATCTTTCCCGACAATCGCTTGCGATGGTCCTGGGGGGTAACGTTCCAGCGATTGTCGTAAGGGGGGTTTTCAGCCGAGAATCGGCGCGATAGTCGTGTAGTTTGAGCCAGGCTTTAGGGTGTAACCAGGGCTCTAAATTAACTTTTTCCACCACCAGCCAATTTGGCTAGTGGACATTTTTTCTTACCAGCCAAACAGAAGTTCAACTAGCCATTTTTTTTTTTTTTTATCTCGCCAAAATAAACTATGCTTTAGGCGAATTATTTTTTTAAATTATGGTCATTTTGTTCAACTGTCTACAACACAGATAGGCCTACACTATAGGCCTGCATATGCCTATGTAATAAGCATAGGCTATTTTTTCATTAGGGCCTATTTTTTTTTACTTCTGCATTATTTTTTACTTTCATTACTTAGGCCTGATCAATTTCATTAGTTTTTATTCAATTCCTCTGAAAACCGTGAATCATATCACAAGCCACTCACATAACAGACCTTAACATAGGCCTACAGTAATCAAACACAGCCAAACACTAAACCTCACACACCCAAGGAAGGAGCAGAGATGAGAGAAAAAGGAGAGGAGAGAGGAGGAGCTCTTATCTACCATGCGCAACAAAATGACAAGAAGCCTATGTTTAACTAAAAGTAAATAATATCACGGGAATCTTCGCTTCATTTGTTACTTCCATAGCTTCGTCGTTGGTTGTTTTTTTTTGTTATTCTTTTTCTTTCCGATGGCGTGGGCTTTCCAACTTAGTTGCGCGCGCCAGGACTCGGAACATTTCAGAAGACAACTGACAGCTACGCTCACACTACGTCAGCTGTCCTCCTCTGCGCTTGTCGCAATTTCGTTCCACAACCACTTTTTTAACGCCACTACTACTACTGTTACAATTACTACTGGCATTCACCAACACAGAGAACCTTGCTCTAACCCCCGCCACATTCTCATCACTCGTACAAAACATACAGAAGTAGCTCTATGCATAATCTGCGTTAGTCCTGTTATTGAAATGGCCAGGCCCTCGCAGCTTCAAAAAGGCAGCCTGATACAGCACGGTTCATGCTAGTAGCAGCAGTAGTGACGTTAAAAAGGTTGCAGCGAAAGTGACGGGAGCATAGGAGGAGAGCTGCCTGTCAGAATAGTGTGAGCGTAGCTGACAGGCTGGTCATCTGAAATGTTTTCAATCCTGTCGCGCGCAACGGCATGGAGTTGCCGATCGCTGCACTGGAAAGCCCACGGTGGGAGGCTACGTCTTAACGCTAGTGTCCATGGGTAATGTAGGAAATCTCGCCGTCTAACGTTTGTCATAGCAGCGGTTTACCGTTCATACTTTACCGTACTCGGGCGCCACTAGCCAAATAGGCGGGTAGGTATTTTTTTCTACTAGCCAAAATGAATTTTCACCCGTGTTTGGCGTGTTGGCGTGTGTTAATTTATAGCCCTGGGTGTAACAGTCAAATGTTCTATCAAACAGCTTCCTTGGCGGAGGTCTGCACTCTCTGAGTGCTTCTAGTTTACATGTATAATGGAAAACACAGGTCATAGAATGTAGCGATAGATGTGTCAAATTTGAAAGAAATGTCAATGAAGTGTTTTTTCCTTATGATTCTATTTTGTCTGCAGGCTGGAGAATGCTTTCTATGAACATGCTCAGACATATTACTACACTGAAATCAGACGGGTGAAGTCTCACAAGGAGTTTCTCAATAGAACAACCCACCAGGTCAGCTATTTAGTGTTACATCTTTCTCAAACTTTGGTGTTTTCTTTTCTTTTTTAAATTCAATTTAATTTCAACTCGCTAATGAATAATCTTCTGATGCAGGTGTTTGCCACCCTTTCGGAACAACTTTAAATAAGTTGTGTTTGTTTCTCTCACCTTTTGTCCCGTAGTTGCTGTTTGTAAGGCATCAATTTAAGATTGGATTTTTCAGTGAGCTGAAGCAAGATACACAGAATGCTCTCAAGTAAGTCTGACCATGCACAATTTTTTTCTGAATGGTGCTCATTGCTGGAAACTTGAAAATGAAATGCACCGAAAGCACTTTTTTACCTGCACTCCTTATAGCAGGGGTATTCAATTATATTTCAGCGAAGGCCATTTTTTTCAAATTCCTCCCAGTAAAGGGGACGAACTATACGTATGTATTATGGTTGCCGACTGTCAAAAAAATGAAAAAAATATGGCAGACTTTTTTGAAGTGGAGGGTCTGGGGGTCCTCCCCCAGAAAATTTTGCATTTCTTAGATGTAATTTCCTGCATTTTAACGTCCCGTGTCCCGTTTCAGCATGATGACGGAGCCCATACTTTTATCTCTAAATTCCAAAAAACGATTCTGTATTTGAAGGGGCTTGTGGGGGGGGGCAGAAGAACCTTGCTGTCCAAGGGCCGCATCTGGCCCCAGGGCCGCCATTTGAATAGCCCTGCCATATAGGTTAGACAGCCCCTCACACATTCCTCTTAAACTGAGAGTCCTCTGCTTGCCGCAGGTACTACCGGACGGCTTACAGCCTTGTGCACGAGCTACGTGCTCATGAAACCAACATGCTGGAGATCAAGACCATGGCTGGCTTCATCAACTACAAGGTAAGCTCAGCGAGGCATCCTGCTGATCATGTTAAGCAAATAGGCTAATTTTCCAAGCCAGCATGCAAGGCCATGAGAAGTCAAGCTGAAGACAAAACAATCTTGTTGACTCTGTTTGATTGAATATGAGCACAGTGGTGGGTCTGAAGTCAGTGGAAGTGTTGATGGTACTATGCTAACCTTGTTGCAACTTCAGAGCACTGATTATTTTGTGTATAGATAATAAGTCAAATGTACTTGGGTAGGTACTGCTCATGCAATGCTTTACTTGACTGACATTGTCCTCATAATGGGGACACATCTGAAACGAACTGCAAAACATGCATGAAAAGCTTTTAATCATTTCCCGCCCAAGATTCAGTGTTTTCTCAGACATGTTGTGGTGTTTGGCATTTTATATACAGTATATTTCACATGAACAGAATGACATTTGCACTGAACCCCACCATCAAAAAAGCTCCAAAATATAATGCAGCTTTGTGGTATATGTATATGGTATACATACAGCAGAGAAATGTGAGTGTTTCAACACATAACTGCATATCCTGTCTGTGGGGGCGACGAAATGACGTTGCAATAAATTCTTTCAAAAAGGGGAAGAAGACCAACGGTGTGTAACGTACATTGCATTCCATTTTTTGTTTTCGTCCAGATCTGCAGGCTGTGTTTCCAGCACAACACCCCCTTGGATGCCATTGCTCAGTTCAGGAAGCACATTGACCTGTGCAAGACCAAGATCGGGAGTGCGGAGCTCGCTTTCGAACACACTGCATGGATGTCCAAACAGTAAGCGCTGAGATGGTTTTCATATCTGTCTGATTATTAGTCTGACTACTGTTGACTCAAGCCATGTCACGCTTATGGGTGGCTGATGAGTGTTGTCTTGAAAGGGTTTTTTTGATGTGTTTTGAGGGATATGTTGTGATATTTTTACATATGCAATATGTTGTTGGCCTTCCTAAGTAAAAACAGTAAAAAATGAAATGCACCGTAAATATTAATAAGTAGTATTAGTAGTAGTAGTCGTGGTAGCCTTTATTGTCCCCAAGGGGAAATTTGTTCTCACCACACAGGGTGCAGTCGCCACAGAGCAGTGCCTATAAGAACACCAGTCAACCCACCTGTACATTACATGGGTATATGAATACAGTCAGACAAAGGGAGGGTGGACATGGACCAGGCAGGTGTACAGGCGGCGTTAAGAAAGCATAATGGCAACATATCGAGAGGAGAGGGGGAAAAGTGTCATGCCTTCAAATTATTATTATTAATATACAATTTGGAGACATAATGCGTTGGCGTTGGATGGGGGAGAGGGTCACACAGAAGAGTAAACAAGAGTAAGAGTAAAGAAGAGTAAACAACCCCAGGCGTCTTCATGTTGTTCTTTCAGGGAGACTGTTTGCTCCTGCATTGACCTTGGCCTAGGCCACTGCAGACAGGGGCACCGAAACAGATAAGCGTTGTTTGGGTTTTTTGGGTTGAGCGCTTTTGCATTCCACAGTTTTCCATGCCTGCTCAAGCTTATATGGTGGTCGATCCAATTCATTCTCACTGCAACTCCGTTGGCTTCTCTCTGAGGTGGATCCTACAAAGTATTTGGCAGTTGCAAGCCACAAGTCCAAAAGTGTCCAAAAGTCCAGTACCTTCACGGTTCACAACCACAAGTCTGAGCACCAATAGAATTGCACCACCTTAACAATCATTCCAAGGCAGCCTGGGGCTGTGAGTGGCCGCTACGGTTTAACAAATTTGATGAATCAGGCTCAAGAATAATCCAATCGTCAAGAAGTCTGAAATCCTGGTTCCGAAAAGTAAATATCCTGTATGTGCTCCATGGCCATCAGTGACTGGCACATGACGTGCTACTCCGCCAAAGCATCCATCACGTCACCTGTGGTCGTGTCCCCATCTGCACAGCTGGGCTCTCCCGAACCCACTTTAATCATGATCGACCAGTTGATCAAATCCATGTTTGATTCCATTCTGAAAAACAAGACAGCGAGAGTCTCTGTAGGGTAGGCAAACAGGACAAAGCAAGACTTGCAGGGCAGGGGAAAAGATAGGGGAGGGAGAGAGATCAGAAAGTGTGTCCGCCTCCAGAGAGAGCCAGAGAGAGAGAAGTAGAATTACAATCTTCTGCTTTGAGGGTATATATTGTAGATATTAAACGTATCAATAGAGTATAAGCCATGAGAAATCACCAGTTATTTCACCAATTATTTTTGATAATTAAGTGCAGTTACATTGTTAGCATTTATATTGGACTAAGCTATTGTTTAGCCCTCCACTTCCTGTAGATTTCAGTCATGTGGGGGGCAGCAATCTACTACACCTGATAATGGGTTTCAAGCAAGAATATAATCTACTATGGCGAACCTGGAAAGTATTCCAAGAACCTGGCTGAGTAGTAAACCAGGTTATATTAGGGTGGTTGACGTTTAAGGCTGTAACACAATTTAATTCCTGAAAAAATTGATGGAAAAAATTGGGGAAAAAAATAGAAAAAAATAAAGCACTTAGTGGTCTGTGGAATTTCGCCTAATTTTTGCCATTTTTGGGAAAATGTGTCCTGCATCAACACATTGCATAGGCATGTCACACCGCAGGAAAATGAAGTCACAAAACAGGATATTCACTGCATTATGCCATTTTAATCCTTTTATATACATTACTGACATCTGAGCTCATGCTAACTTTATAATGATATTGTGTTAAATCTTAGTTTTTGTTTTCATTTATAAAAAAAACTTTTTTCCTTCTATAAGAGCAGTCACACAACAGGACACCATAAAATGAACCTAAGCATTGCATGACTGAAACATTGCAATCTGAAGACATATTAAGAGGTTAATAGTCACCTTTAACTCCCACAGCACTCTCCAATAACTGAGGTACTGACTGGTTAGGAGCCAGTTTTTAAGACCTTTGTAGTTGGCCTTGCAGCTGCCCGTTCACAAACATTGACATACATGTCACCCCACAGGACGCAATTTGTGTTACGAAATTGAACTTGTAGTTAATATTACTGTCTTGAGTTTTTTTCACATTTATACATCTTAATATAAAGTTAATATTCATGCAATCATGGCAAATGCTTCATACATTATTCAAAATGTTGTTGGTTAATTTATATATATATTATATTACTGGTTTCATTAATGTTACAGTCACACTGCAGGATATTTGACATAAACCTTTACATGAATCTTAACAAAAATGTTTCTTCTCATCTAAGACTAATATGAAACATAATGTACCACATCTTCTTTCATTGACATTTCTTTTTTAAAGGAAAAATAACAGTTTTGTAGGTTTTTAACCAATCTTATGAAAAAACAAGGCGTCACATCAACCACCCATTAACCCTTAGGGAGTGGTAAATCATGTAATAGAAGAGCATGCAGTCCCCGTTTTCTTTGCTAAATGACACCTGTGCACCACCTATTAGCAATTTTATCATTTCCTGTTGGTCAACTTAGCCAGGTTTATAACTTAACCTTGTTCGTGGAACAGTACCCTGTAATGAGTGCACACTGTTTTGTTAGGTTCCAGTCGTTTGGGGATCTGTTTGACGAGGCCATCAAGCTGGGCCTGACTGCCATCCAGACGCAGAACCCTGGCTTCTACTACCAGCAGGCGGCGTGCTACGCCCAGGAGAGGAAGCAGCAGGCCAGCCAGCTCTGCAGCCACGAGGTAGGGGCAGCACCGTCCAACCACTCACAGGCAGGATGACCCTTGAACTCTGTTTGTGAGCTGTGGTCGGGTGTGATTGAACTCCTTGGTCATATATGTAGTAGTTACGCACTTAAGCTGAGCATCTCTTTTAGCCTTATTAATGCTGGAGTTGATGGAAATGTAGTCAGTTTAACCCATTAAGACCCGTAACAGCATCTGTGCAGCACAAACTTTAAGACGAGCTGCATCACCTTATACAGAGTTGACAACTCTATTGAAAATTGACCTGTTTGGTCTTAATGGGTTAAATGACTCTGATGTACATAGTGATGTTGAATGTAATCATTTTCATTAAACATGCAGGATGACCGTCAGAGGTGGCCAAAGTAAAATTACATTCATGTACAACACTAGCACATGATATTACATAGCAGTTACCTTTTACTCCATTGTACCTAATGAGGTAGCTAAACATTATTGTTATTGTCAAAAAGAAAAACCCCAAATTTGATCTGAGCAATACACAATCAGGTACATTGCTTCATTGTATTTGTAGACCAGTTAGTCAGTAAAGTTACATGTGTTCGAAGGAAACTATGGAAGGTTTTTTATTATTACTTTTACTTAGGCCACCTCTGGTGACTGTTGATGAAGGCCGGTCTTGGTTAAAGATCCCTGGTCACATGCATGGCTCAATAGTAGTCTGTTTAACTATTTACCAAGTCCAACTCGGCAGTTTCTGGTGGATGAGTATGCCATTGTTGAAACAGCACTTCCCACGTTGACAAAGGGCTGTAAGAAATAATTGTTTTGCAAAGTTCCTGGAAGAAAGTCCTTCCCCTTGTTTTGTTAACAAAAACTTGTAAAGATTGTTGTTTTCCACGAAATGTGCAGACATTAAGGGCCTTAATTAACAGAGTAAATGTGCAGGGCAAAAAGCTTATCGATGACTGGTATTCGTCTCTGAAACTCCAACTGTTTTTTGTTTTGTTTTGTTTTTTTACGTTTCTCCGGTGTAGCAGCCAGTACCATAGCCATGTCAACTACAGCTGGTGCCTGTTGGAGTTTTTTATTATTACCTCCGCCAAGGAGGTTATGTTTTCGGTCATGTTGGTCTGTCTGTCTGTCTGTCTGTGTGTCAGGATAACTCAAAAAGTCATGAACGGATTTGGATGACATTTTGGGGAGTTGTTGGAAATGAGAAAAAGAACAAGTGATTAAATGTTGGTGGCAATGCGGATCCAGAATTAAAAACAAAGATTCTACACCATTGCGGGATGGGGCAAATTTTGACATTCCAGTCAAAATCCCCCAAAAAAGGAAGATAGACTTTTAAATTAAGGTGTAACATAGTCACTTGTTCTATCAAACAGCTTCCTTAGCGGAGGTCTGCACTCTCTGAGTGTATTTCTGTTTTTTATATTTGTGATGATGTGTTATGTGTTGCCCCTGCAGGCCAGTGTGGCGTACCCAGCCCCCGACCCCCTGGAGACGGCCGCAGGAGTGCTGGACTTCTATGGCCAGAGAGCCTGGAGACAAGGGCACCAGAGTGAGTGCACATGTCACAACACTGTCATTAACTACAAGAGGAAAAAGTTTACCGCATACTTGTTTTACTTAATGCTCTTTTATTCAGAGCCAACTCGTCAAACAAGTGTGCTGTAAACTTTTTCCTTTTGAAGTAGGGATGCAAACGATTAATCGATTAATCGACTTTAATCGATCAATGCGTTAATCAATTAAAAAACATTAATCGCAATTAATCGACAATCCACCTGACAAGAGACCCAGGTGAAATGGGCATGTGAAGAGTGTGTGTGAAGAGGGGTGTGAATAGTGGGAATATTTAAATCACCTTTGGATTAAAGAATTGAAATAGGAATTCATTTAAATGTGGTATTTTACCTCAATTTTTAATTAAAATTTTTAGATTCAGTAGTTTTTTTCGAGAAACATTGAGATTTCGGGGGGAAAACGCCGCTTATCAATTAATCGTAAGTCGATCGATAAGGCTATCAACTAAAGATTAATGAATTAATCGATAATTTGCATCCCTATTTTGAAGTATTGCATACTCCAGCTGTGCAAGGGTCTTTGACCTGTCATTAACTACTATGGCTTTTTATTTTCGCTCCCTGTGCTGTCCACCTCATGGGTTTTAGGCTTAAGCACTAGCAGTATTACTCTGACTGACTTTCTTTTCTTGCTTGAAGGAAGGAAAATATCTGTTCCAATAGCTGAATGGTTAATGTGTAGTCAGTTACGTCTCTCTCTCTCTCTCTCTCTCTCTCTCTCTCTCTCTCTCTCTCTCTCTCTCTCACTCACTCACTCACTCACTCACTCACTCACTCACTCTCTCACTCTCTCACTCTCTCTCTCTCTCTCTCTCTCTCTCTCTCTCTCTCTCTCTCTCTCTCTCTCTCTCTTCTCTCCCTCTCTCTCTCTCTATCCCTCTCTCTCTCTCCCTCTCCCTCCCTCTCTCTCTCTCTCTCTTCTCTCTCTCTCTCCCTCTCTCTCTCTCTCTCTCTCTCTCTCTCTCTCTCTCTCTCTCTCTCTCTCTCCCTCTCCCCCTCAGGTATTGATCCTCCAGATGCGGAGAAGGAGAAACTGGGCATCCTGGCTCTCCAAATAAAGGAAAAGGACATACCCCACTCGGTAGGAGATGCACACACACACACACGCACACACACGCCACGCTTCCTACACACATTACATACAACACACTTCCTGCACACACATTCTCACACTCACCCACTAACTCGGTTAGAGATTCATCCTTGAATGCCCGGCACATGCACACATTCAAGCCTGTGTGCTGTAGTACGCAAATACGCATACCCAAACATGCACACTTACTCTCACTCTCACACAATGCAATGGAACAACCTGCTATGGTCACAGTTGACCTCTCTGGCCACCTCGTAGTGGGCAGTGGACTGGCCCTAATGGCCGGCTGTCATGTTGCTGAACTCTGGACATCTTTGTCAATGTGTAAAGAATAGAAGTTATAGGTGAGTCTCTGCTGGAAGTCATGTGCTGGCCTCCCATGCTGACGAAGATTTAAAAAAAAAACAGTTATTCATTACATTGTCATCATTCATTTTGCTTGAATGAATTTTTCTCACAATTTGTGCATTGAAATTCTGTGCATTTGTTGATCTACCGTGCGTAATAAAAGCCATTTAAACATAATTTTTTTTTTTTAATCTGATTTTTAAGACGGCATCAAGGCAATTGGAAATGCATGTTAACTGAGAAACATAATAAAATCACTTCGTTTTTTGAAAATAGATGTATTGGGTTTTGGAGAATACTCCTTTCCAGATGCTAATAACATATTGAAGTTATGGTGGTGTTGGAGAACTCACTCTCTTCCTGTGTTTGGGTTCTTTGACAGGAGCTGATCATCGCTCTGCTCAGCAATGCCGTGGCCCAGTTCAAGAAGTACAAGTGTCCACGCATGAAGAGCCACTTGAGTGAGTATGAGTGAAGGACAACGAGGAGTTCATCCCCTCTTTCAACCCTGTCCACTCAGTTTTTTGTTTTTTTAGAACAGTAATACATGTATACAGCTAAATTGGAATATCCAGCTGAATGAGGAAATTTGATTTGATTCAGAAGGCCCAACATTTCTGGGGGTTGGTCTGGCACAGTGTGCTTGGACCTTACCACATGTGTGCTACATGCATTGTCTCTTCCTCCCACTCACTTCCTGTCTGTTCTCACACTGTCCCATATACTGTAAATAAACACAAAACCGCCCCAAAGATTTCTTGCCACTTCCTTGCACAATATTTCAGGTGGTCTGTGTTGGCATACCTGGGGATAGCAGTTGGGCAACTGCTATCGACACTCTTACGAGCACACCTCTCATCCAAATATTGTGCCAAATGGGGCCTGTTCTACAAAGCCGTTTCAGGAGTAAACCAGGTTAAGTTAAGAGGTAAATCATCTAACAGAAGAGCATGAAGTTCTCATTGAGGACTCCAGGCTCCTCTATTAGATGATTTACCTCTTAACCTGGTTTACTCCTGAACCAGCTTTGTAGTATAGGCTCATGGTCATGTGAGGTGACCACAGCGCTCTCTCTTGTGTATGTGGGCAGCCATGGTTAAAGCGCTGGCCTTTAGATCAGAGGGTTGCAGGTTCAAATCCCACCCTTGAGAGCACCTCATCCATGGCTGAAGTGCCCTTGAGCAAGGCACCTAAGCCCACATTGCTCCTGGGCCTGTAACCAATACCCTGAACCTAAATAAGTCAGTGTAAGTCGCTTTGGATACAAGCTTCAGCTAAGTGCAATGTAATGTAATGTAATGTAATGTCCCTGCAGTGGTGCAGATGGGGGAGGAGTACTACCATGCCAAGGACTACACCAAAGCTCTCAAGTAAGTAACGATGCAGATATGGGCTGCATTCCAATATGCAGACTCCCGTCTTCCACTTGTGCTTGTGGCCTTGCCTTTTGCTGATGCCCCACCTCGGTGGAGAGAACAATAAAGTTTCCCCGCAGTCAGCCTAGCCACAACAACTTTTGGGGGACTGTTCTTCGTTCACCATCCCGATTGCAAATGGCAAAATGACATTAGAATTGTGCTTTTGCAATGTTATTGAATTAATTGAATTTTATTGAATAAAAATCATCACGAGGTCACAAGCAGGCAAGTGCGCAAGGGAGGACGGGAGTCCGCTTATTGGAATCTACCCAGTCAGAAAATGTCTCACCCAATCGAAAGATGCAGTGTTATTAATCTACTTCTTTCGGTAATCTCAAACCTGAAACACAAAACATTGCTCATTTACACACTGTAATTGCTGTCACAGACGTCATAACGGTCACTCTCTGCAAAACACAACATAACCTTTCTTGTACTGCCCTCTCCTCCACATCTCCACCCTCCTTTCCGCTCACCTTTCATCTCCTTCACTCCCCTCTTCTTCCCTTTCCTCCCTTACTCTTACTCTCCTGCCCTTCTTCCCTTTCCTCCTCTCCACACTGTTCCTCTCTCTTCTCTCTTCCTACTCTCCCCCACTCTCCTCTCTCTCTCTTCTCCTCACCTCTCCTCTCCTCTCCCCCACCCCACTCTCCACCTCCCCTTTTCCTCTACTGCACTCTCTTCTCTTCTCTTCTCTTCTCTTCTCTTCTCTTCTCTTCTCTTCTCTTCTCTTCTCTTCTCTTCTCTTCTCTTCTCTTCTCTTCTCCTGTCTTCATTTCTTCTCTTCTCTTCTCCTGTCTTCATTTCTTCTCTTCTCTTCTCTTCTCTTCTCTTCTCTTCTCTTCTCTTCTCTTCTCTTCTCTTCTCTTCTCTTCTCTTCTCTTCTCTTCTCTTCTCTTCTCTTCTCTTCTCTTCTCTTCTCTTCACTGTAGGCTGCTGGACTATGTGATGTGTGACTACCGTACGGAGCGTTGGTGGACGCTGCTGACCTCCATCCTCTGCACGGCCCTCAAGTGCTCCTACCTCATGGGCCTCATCAAGGACTACATCACCTACTCCATGGAGCTCATTGGGCGAGGTGTGTGCCTGTGTGTGTGTGTGTGCGTGCGCGTGCGTGCATGTGTGCGGCCAAGTCATTTGTACTTCTGTACACTGTGGGCCACTCCTCGGACGAGGTGTGTGCGCGTGCGTGCGTGCGTGCATGTGTGCGACCAGGTCATTTGTACTTCTGTACACTGTGGGCCATTTTGTGTAGCCTGGTTACAGAGGTCGCGTTAACCGACAAATGTCCGTCATTGACGGATTTTTTTGAAGGATGACGGAAAATTCTGAAGCCTGTCCGTCATTTTGACGGATCAATATTCAGGGTGATGATAAATAAATCACAAGTTTATATAGTCCTACGCCTCTATCGAGTACAGCAAATATGCATTTCAATTAGACATAGTTATCAGCGCAGATAATTTCATGCTACTATCGTTTGCCTTTCTCCCTCTCTCCTTGCTTGTCATACCATGCGCCGCAGCTGGGCTGTGCGGCTGGCTGCAGCAGAGCGCGTGCCTCTGCACTTGCTCAAAATAATGAATTAAAATAACTAAGACTTCGACTTTAAGATTCAGAACTATTTGTAGACCTAAGCCTACATTTACCGACTATCTGATTTTCTGCCAATGACGAAGTTGTCCCTCTATCGCCCTTCATAGAAGCATTCTTTCATAACTCCTCGCTTGAAACATAAACAAATAGGCGAATAGCACGTTTATTAGCCAGAACCTTCACTCAAAGGCAACGCAGGTCTAAAACGGCTTCAGAACATTAACTAATAAAAACGACGGATATTCAAGAACCAAAATATTACCAGGCAACGCAACTTACAACTTGGCAAACGTTGCCAGAAACGGCTAACCTTCTCTCATTTCGATAGCTAGTTCACCCATTAGGCCAGGGCTCCAGACTAACTTTTTGCACTGGTTGCACTGGTGCGCCTAAACATTTTTTTTAGGTGCACCTGCACAAAATTTAGGTGCACCCAAATGTTTTCACCACCCATACACACACGCACCTCAGCTTTAAAAAATATTAATTAAAAATGATAACAATAGCAATAATAATAGCAACAATAATAGAATAATAATAATAATAATTATTATTATTATTATTGTTGCTATATTTTAAAAGACCTGGAGCCTTTCATGTGCTATAGGCTAGTCTTCCAAATGCTCCTTATAAAAGACATGACAGTAGGCTACTTAACTAACACATCTTGGCTACAAGCAGTTTGGCTGGTAGAAAAGACCAAATTAATAGCCTTTTAGTCAGTATGTGTTTGACTAGTAAGACCAACATACTAGCCTTTTCGGCAATAAGGCTACGCACACGGCACAAGCACAGAGTTACAATATGAAGATAGATGGATGGATGGATGGATAGATTTTTTTTAACAAACCTTGTTAAAAATTTCATGATTTTTATCATTAGACACAAATAGCCTAGCCTATGTTTACAGTGGAATCTGAGGTGAATTGGGTTTTGTCTGTTTCCCCGTTTTTGAGCGCTCTCCCTCTGCATAATGATTGTGTATCTTAGCAAGCGCTACGAACAGACACGACAGCACTAGTGCGCTCGCTCGCTCACTCTCTTCTCCTCTCTGTCTCTCTCCCTCTCTCTCGTGCTGTCTCAATGTGATCGATGCCTTGCCGACTGATAGGCAGTATGTAGCCTGCCCTAGTTCTAGTCGCTATCAAAAACTCTCACAGAAGTCCCGACAGACTAGCGCGTCACCTGTTGTTTGGCCAGCTCTTCTGCACGCGGCTGAAACGGGCAATTATCCGCACCCGTCTGCGTTTTTGTGTGGCAATGTTTAATATCCGCTCAAGCCATTTAGTTTTTCCCCGTGATTGTGACTCTCTCGTGTTTAAAATATCCTCAAGTCATTTTACTGTTTTTACCGTGATTGTAACTCTCTCGTCCGTTGCAAAACTCGCCTGGTTGAGAACACAAAACTCGCTGGCACATGTGAACTCGGATAGCCTAGTTGAGCGAAGTCGAACATTCTATTCTGAAACGTTGGGCTGACGAGGAAGGGGGAGAAAGCTACCGGTAGTTCAGCGGAGTTGAAGCCTGTTCTCTGATTGAAGGAATTAGCCTACCGCATCGCCACGTTTTATTGTGTGATGATGGCCCACTAGAATGACTATTAATTTTATGTCCATTAAAAACGGTTGTTTGGTAATTGATTTTGTTCTACTGATGGCTGGTCGCACCGGTGCGCCTAAAAATATTTTTTAGGCGCACCATTGAAAAAAATGGGCGCATATGCGACCAAATTGGTCGCACTCTGGAGCCCTGCATTAGGCTATAGGCGATATATTTTTTATTCAGACAACTTTACCACGCTCCCAGAGGCAACATATAAGCCGATGGGGCTACGTATGGAGAGGTTCCCTTTACCGTCGCTGACATTTTTCAACAAAGTTTTGCGAAATCTGGTCGTCTTCCTGTTGTAGGCTTCAGTGCCTTTATCTACTGTCTGGGCTACACCTTTCTGCTTCAAGACGGCTTTCCTTTCCATCGTGCATGTGAAGTCCAACGCGAATATCATTTAACACTGCGCCGTTGTATTACAATCGGTGCATTAAGCAGCAAATCGAGTGACTGACAGCTGTTGGATAAAGCCCTGCACGCGTCTTTTAAAAAAGTGCTTGTGGTGACCATAGCGCTGAACACTGAATCAGACGCGCGCCATGAGAGATATCTGCAGCTTTTTAAACAATGCAATGAGGGAGGCAGAGAGAGAAAGTGGACAGCAAAATTGACTCCATCCTCGAAGTTGGAGAATGAATGTCGAGTGAAAGGGGGTGTATTCACAGCGGTTTACTCTCAATTGGCCGCAATTGCGCATGTGTTGTTCTCGGTGCGGGGTCGCGACCCCCCACATTGAGAAACTAGGTGGCGAATTTAAAAAATAGGCGATGACGGACTGTGAAAAAGTCTAGCGCAACCTCTGCCTGGTTATCACCAGACTGTCTGTGTGTGTGTGCGCGTGCGCGTGCGCGTGCGCGGCTCCGGAGCCCCCTGGTGGAGTGGAGCTACACACACTTACATTTACACACTTACAGAGCATTTATTGCTTCTGCACGGCCTCACCACCAACAAATTCCTTCAAAACCGTTTTCTATTCATCTCTAAAGAGTCAATGTAGTCTATTATCTGTCCTGTGACTCCTCAATGTGAGCTGGCATTGATATTGAAGCTATTTTCTGGCTGGAGCCAAGGCGCACTCTCCGGCCGTGGACCAGACGGTAGTGTGTGTAGCTCTTCTCCACCAGGGGGCTCCAGAGCTACACACTCACAGCGTCTGGTGAGAACCAGGCTACATTTGTACTTCTGTTATGGTATCGTTTTTATTATCTTTTTCACACATCTGATTCAGTGCGGCACACCAACTTCCCTGTGATCACCAGTTGCACCATTTTATTTTCACTTATCAGCCTTGTTTATGATTTTGTTGAATGATGTTCTCAAAGAAATCTGTACCAACCTGTATTAAACCCTACATGTGGTCTAAAGTCTACATGCGAACAGTTATTAACACCAGTGATGTATTTGGAGAAATTAATGTCCAACTCAGACCAGCCATCCAATAATCCATTACCTCTCCATCTTCCTTATCAGCCTCCACACTTCGCAGTGAGCAGAAGTCCAGGATTGAGAAGAACCTCATTAAGGTGTTGATGGTGAGTTACACGACACCAGTTCAAAAATCTCAAGGCCAACATCTTAACCTACTGTGTGGCACGCTGTAATAGACATTGAAAGTTAACTACTACACTACTTATGACAGTGCATAGGGCCTTTAGTAATACTTAACGAGTTGGTCATTGCCATCCTGGTAACAGCTTATTTATAATGCCGTGTCTTATGGGGTTAAGTAACCCTGGCTTATTATCCATCTCTTATCTCTGTGAGCTGTGGAGTTCTATTGTTCTCTTTGGCTGGTGGACATGAACATTCTAGGAACAGGCTGACAGATGATCTCTAGAGAAATGTTGAATCACTAATGGTAACCATCAGAACTCAAGAAGCCAAATGAATGTGGTGAAGTGGTGGTGTAGCCGAAACTGGTGTTTTCCAGAGGAGTGTAGCACTTCCGCAACACTTCACCATCATTTAGTCACCTCAAAGAAAACTATACCTAGCTTGCAATACTGAATGCGAGCGATTACAGAGAAGTAAGAAAAGGGTCGCACCATGCATTAGCTTTCTTTTTATGTTTCGGCATTCTGCCACTGAGGACACAGTGAGGAAGGCAGAACACAGAAACGCATCTGTGTTATAATAAAAAGAAAGTTAAAGCATGGTGCAACCTTTTCTTACTTTTTAGTTTTTCAATAGTTTGTGGGTGTGGGTGAAGCCTGCTCCAATCTTTATGAGAGAGTACAGAGAAACATGACCATTTGTGAAGTTTGACTTTGGACCACAACCTTAAAGGTGTAATATTTTTTAGTAGCTTATTTCCAGAATTAATGCTGGCCATTCACAAATGTTACCTTTTTCATGAATATTCACCACCACCCTGAAATTCTAAGTATTCATTATAAAAGATCAAATTCGGCAGTAGACAGCACGGTTTCAATGAGCAGCATAGCTGCAATACCTACTCTGGCCATCATCTTACACAGTGCACCTTTCAAATTCTTATCAACATAATTTATAGCCCCGACCTCTTGGCCTTGGCAGCGGTGCATATAACTAGCTGCTGCCCTTTGTCCTTCGCTTAAAACGCTGGACAGCTCTATCTAACCGTTTTACTCACGCCTATTTAATTTATTTATTGCGCCATGTCCCATGATTAAGCACTGATGGCGAAGGAGACGGACTTGCAACCACTACGTGTGCGGGTTGGAAGCAACCAATTGTTAGTCCTCAGTCCATGGTACTACCACCGCCTATCACCTTCATGCTTACCCTTGCTCATATGTGATGAGTGAACAGCCCCTGTGTTGGATGCAGTCTGACTGTAGCGTCAGCTTGCGTCTGTTGTTTCCCCATTCACTTTATATTGGTTGGCTGCCCTGAATGGTGGCTCTGTTGTGTTGCATGAAATGCCACACCTCCATCAAACATATGAGAAATGTTCAACGTTTGACAGATCATGCAATGCCTTCTCCATGGCCCTACAGTATATGATCTGCTGTGACCGCTTATCCATTAGACCTTAAGAGCCACCCATCATCTTAGTTTGACAGTTACATTTATCCATACACTACCAGATGTGCGAACGTTGGGGAGCCGCATTCAAGGGAACAGCGCATTCTACATAATGAAAACGCGCCATGTAATAAAATCCTATAATTCTATAAGCCCTTCCGTCTCCCTCCCTCCCTCCTTGTCCTCTTAGAACGAGGCGCCAGAGCCAGAGCCCGAATGTGACCCGGCATCCGTGAAGGCGGCTCAGGCCCTCTGGAACGATCGCATCTCCCTGGCTGGAAACAACGACTTCACCGTCGACATGCAGGAGTACGTGCCCTTCGGTGAGTGCAGAAAGCAAGAAGATCATGGCACCCTTGATAGGGAAATATAGCTTCTCAAGCTTTGTTTTATTTACTCAGAATTTACAGTGAAAAGTGCAAATGAATGTTGGACTGAAAGCTACAATTTTGATCATGTCAGATACATCTCA
The DNA here is from genome assembly GCF_034702125.1 of Engraulis encrasicolus. Lineage (NCBI taxonomy): Eukaryota > Metazoa > Chordata > Actinopteri > Clupeiformes > Engraulidae > Engraulis > Engraulis encrasicolus. The sequence goes on from NC_085879.1 coordinate 22,509,084, forward strand.
GTTTTTGAGGGCCGGGGAAAACCAGTTTCTTTTCAGGTGGGTTTATTGATGAGCTGTGTTGTACCTGTTTCTCTGCTCTGTAGTTCAGTGTAAGGCAAAGTTCCTGTCCCCCAGTTTCCACGTGGACAACCCACTGCAGCTCCACGTGTACCTGAAGGCCGACTGCCCACACTCCCTACGCTTCTCCAAGCTCTGTGTCAGCCTGAGCAACCAGGTACACACACACACACACACACACACACACACACACACACACACACACACACACACACACACACACACACACACACACACACACACACACATTGCTTCTCCAAGCAAGCTCTGTGTCAGCCTGAATAGCCAGGTAGACACACACACACACACACACACACACACACACACACACACACACACACACACACACACACACACACACACACACACACACACACACACACACACACACAACTTCTCCAAGCCCTGTCTCAGCCTGAGTAACCAGGTACACAAACACACACACTCTCTATGTAAAAACACACATGCATGCAACTCATCATAACACCTGACCCCACACATGTTCACATACATACATTTTCTGACCTTTCTGAATAGTTCACAGTTTACAGAAACTATATGGATGGGAATGTCACAATTTCTTGCTGTTGCGGTCACATGACGGATCACAAAAGGTCATGTTTTTCTTGTAAATATGTATTATAATTGAAACCTGACATTTTTGACAGGAGTACAACCAATACTGCCTTGTGGAGGAGCCGTGCAAGGCCAAGGATATCCTCGCTCAGTCCAGCCAGGAGAACATGTGCCTGGTGCCCGGCAAGACCCGCAAGTACTGCTTCAAATTCGTGGCCAAGACTGAAGACGTTGGAAAGAAGATAGAGGTATGCTAAACTAAACCATGGTTACTGAGCAATGCTAAATGTTGATATTCAAATCTTTCTGACGGATCTTCCCTACATTTATGGCGCAAGCTAAATCTGTATTTTGTTCAGGGTCTTAAAACAGTACAAATGTAAGAACTTTGGGACTCCTAATTGTGTGTGTGTGTCTGTGTGTGTGTTTTAGATCACAGGTGTCCACCTGATGCTGGGTAGCGACAGTGGGCGCTGCGTGTACCTGAACTGGCGGGGTGGAGGGGGCGACGCGGCCTCTTCCCATGAGGCAGTGCAGGCCTCACGCTCCTTCAAGAGGCGCGGCCGTCTGCCGGAACAGCAGGCGGACTGGGACATGGTCAGCATCCAGGCCAGCACCATGTAAGGCACCCGGGACTGCAGATTACATTTCATTGCATTGCATTACATTACCCTTAGCTGAAATGTTTTATTCCAAGTGACTTATTATGGCTCATTCTTATGAAACTCGGCTGTCGGTGGAGCCGAGGTTGTTCTCCCGACAACCGTTGTAAATGCGTTCTATTGCAACAGCTGGGGACAATACAAACGCCTGAAAACACTAATGTTAAAGGATCTCGGAGTGCACCGAAGTGCTCCGAGTTTGTGTTTCGGAACTCCGATTTGAGTACCCATTCTATTGCACTTTTCCGAGGCGGAAGCCGGAGTTTCCGACAATCAAGTTTCAAAAGAATGAGCCATTACAGTTATTTGCAGGGTATTGGTTACAGTCCCTGGGGCAATGGAAGGGTTAGGTGCTTTGCTCAGGGGAAACAGGGAAACCTGCAACTCTCTGGTCTTATGCTCACCTCCTTAACCATTAATCCACGGCCGCCCCAGATGCTGTTTTTCGTAGTCCTAAAGAGGTTACCTTGTGTCAAAGTTACTTCAGGGTTCCTGTGTCAATCATTGTCAAGACAACAGAAATGCCGGCAGTACCGGTTATATTTTCAGACAAACCCACTTCCATCTCATCTGTTTGAATAATAGTGTGTATTTTTTAGGTGCCTGAAACTAATATTGTGTGGTTGAATGTTGAACATCTTAATCCACAGTATGCTATTCTGTTTGCATTTTGTTTTTACCTCAATAACTTAACCTGGTTTACTACGGAACCAGCTTCTTAGTATATCCCCCAGCAGTTGCATTTAAAAACACGTCCTCTTCAATGTTATACACCGCATTCCACATTATTACGCAAATGACATTTTTCGCTGTTTCCCCAAATAGTCAATACAAATGACAGTCGTCATAATTTTCAAGTCATCAGCCATTAGAGTACAATTAAAACGTTTTTGAATTTTGACCCACACTTCACTCTTCAATATACCTGTAGATTTTCATGCCACGTTTAGGTGCTTTGGAGTTGTTTACATTTTAACTCACCAGACATAAAACCCCATTGAAAATGAATGGGATGTTATGTCTGGTGAGTTAGAATGTCATCACCTCCAAAGCATCTAAACGTGGCATGGAAATCTACGGGTATATTGAAGAGTGAAGTGTGGGTCACCAGACCAAACAAACAAAAACCGCTGAGAGGAAAGCATCAAGGATATCTGGGCTTCCATAACTTGCATGCAATGCCCTGCCATTGACTTCAATGTTAAATGCAGCATTCCAGTTACAGCTTATAACCAAGTTTTGAACATTGAAATGTAATTTAGAAGGTACCAAATACTAACTGTTTTGATGTAATCCAAATTTCTTTCTTTTTTCCCCATTTACAACACTACAAAACTGTTTTGCGTAATAATTTCGAAAAAGAGCATTTTGGGCATTTTAAGGGTTTTATTATTTTAAAAAATACTGTTATCATTGGAAGGTTCATTCAAAAACTTTTGAATTGTACTCTAATGGCTGATGACTTTAAAACGGCAAAAAATGTCATTTGCGTAATAATGTGGAATGCGGTCTATATTTGAATAATAATAATAATAATGTGTATTCTCCGCCTGTCTCCCAGGGTCATCTCCAGAGTTCCCCGTGTCTCTGTGCAGCTGCGTCACGATCCCCCAGCTCTCAATAATGAGATGTACTGCCTCACCCTGACCGTGGAGTCGCAGGAGGAGACCGTGGCCCGCGACGTCAAGCTCACTGCCGGCCTCAAGCCAGGTACACAATAGAGTAGTAGATGGTCTTTATTTTTCCTGAAGGAAATTGAGGTGTATAGCAGTTAACACATTATAAGTTCCACATGGCATACATTTCAAGACAGGTTTCACGAAACCTGTTAGTGAGTGTGTGTAAGGGTGATGGTGTACGGTTGGGAAATGTCCCAGGCCTCAAACCTGGATTCCCATTGCCATGAGCGTGTAGCCTGTATATGGTCACGTGCAGTTCACACTACTATCACAGTTTTGGTCTTTTTGTTTTCGTGTGCGTGCGTGCGTGCGTGCGCACGTGAGCCTGCTTGTGTGTGCGCCTGCGTGTGTTTGTGCCTGTGTGTGTGTGTGTGTGTGTGTGTGTGTGTGTGTGTGTGTGTGTGTGTGTGTGTGTCTGTGTGTCTGTGTGTCTGTGTGTCTGTGTGTCTGTGTGTCTGTGTGTCTGTGTGTCTGTGTGTGTGTGTGCGTGTCTGTGTCTGTTTAGGTCAGGACGCGAACCTCACCCAGACAACTCACGTGACCCTGAACGGTAATGAGGTGTGTGATGACTCCCACCCGGCCCTGCTCACTGACCTGCCCATCGGAGACCTGCAGCCAGGACAGAAGGTCAGACAGACACTCCTATTACACTACTGTTTCACTAGTTTCACTACTGTCACTCGATGCCCACCTTTCTTTTTGTTCTGCTCTTCCCTCTGGTTTGGACTTCTGTATGTTGTTTTGATGGCTTGTGTGTTGTGTTTTTCTTTGAGTTTACAGTAATGGAACCCAATAAAAAGCTGAATAATGAGAGGTGATATTGAAAGTGTTTTAGCATCTCTACACACCCTCTCACCCCTCTCACCAATAGTTGTCAATCTTATGTATTTCAGCCAACATAACAAACAAACAGTTTTTAATGTTTTTAATGGTTTCTTTACTCATTTAATTGTCATAAACGTTTTAACTGGGTAGTGTACAGAACAGGGAATTTTATTATATAAATCATACCCTTTTCCCTACTTGTAGTCATAGTAGTCTTGTATTGAAATGTTGCCAGGATGTTGGATTTTGTCATGCAATACATGTATCACTCAAGGCTGTTTACGAAGACCTAAACTTCAGCAGTTTAATTGATACTTAATATATATATATTTATAATATAATAAAATGTTTCCAGTGCTAATTAGGAATGCAAATGATTAATCGACTTTAGATTAGTTGTCGAGCAAGAGGTTGCTCGATCAAAATGTATTAATCGCGATTAATCGCTAGAGGGCGCTAGAGACTGTTGAGTAGTTCTAGTTCTAGGCCTATTCAAATCCATGGTGCGCAGATTTTATCTATTAAATCGTCATTGCAACTTCTAGAGTTCTTGTGGGTCTTTTGGAGATGTGTACTTGAATCTGTGATTATGCCAAGCCCAATGGTGTAAGTTGTTACTATTTGAATTATGAGAAAAACGATCTTTCAACACAGGCAAATGTCACTGCAAGCAGCATTTCACTGTATGGTTAAGCTTGCTATGTTAGCTTAGCGTGCTAACTAGCGAAATCACAAACGTAGTCATTTCAAATTGTGAGCTGTAATTTTAATCACTAACACCCTGTCAGATATCAAGACTAGTATTAGCTGAACTGGGCATGGTAATATATGACCATGCATGAAGAGGAGCACCATCTGTTCAAATCCATGTTAGCTGTAAGTGTTGTTGTCATAGCTCCATTCATTCTCAATGGAGCCTGTTAGCTTATTAGCTCTCCTTACAGACACAGGAAATAGCTTTTTTTTTTGTTCAGAAACGAACTTTGTTGACATTACTATGCATTATGGACAACACACCACCCAAAATATAGCATTTCTTTATTTTGAAGCGTATAAAATTAAAATGCTTGTGGTTGATCATGCTGGCTGGCACACCTATATGCAGACAAGTTCTGAGTCTGATCACGTTTCACTCAACGTTGTCTGTCATCATATCTCAGGCAACAGCAAGGCGACATAGAGGGGGCATGGGGCTACTAGTTCACTCCTGGGTGAAACCAAGCAATGCCCCCCCAAAGGTGATGTGGAGATGCCATAGAAAACATGTCTGCTTTCTTTTCCTAATGCATAATTACTTGAGGAATATATAATATAAGATAACATAATACAATATGGGCTAAATGATCATAATGTAATTCTCATAATATAATTTAATATAACAATATAGGCCTTTGAACTCAGTGTTTTAACTATTTAGCTGATATTTTAAAAGGCCCTATGAAATTCAGGTGAAAAAACGCCGCTTATCAATTAATCGAAAGTCGATCGATAACACTATCAACTAATGATTAATGAATTAATCGATAATTTGCATCCCTAGTGCAAATATATAAGAAGAAGAATATGTATGACTTACATTACTAGAATACATTGGTAAAAGTGCAAGGTAGGATAGAAAATAAAAAAAAGAACACAGAGTTCTGAAATGTGCCAGTCTGATTATTATCGGGCTAGGTATATTATTGTGCCAGGGTGATTATTATCGCAGTGATGATTAACTGTGTGTGTGTGTGTGTGTGTGTGTGTGTGTGTGTGTGTGTGTGTGTGTGTGTGTGTGTGTGTGTGTGTGTGTGTGTGTGTGTGTGTGTGTCCGTCCAGATGGAGAAGGCTCTGTACGTGCGCTCGGTCAGCACCGGCTCTCGCATCTTCCTCTTCCACGTGGCCTACACCATGAGCACCAATGTGGAGGGCAAGGAGATCACCTGCAAGTGTCACAAGGTACACCTTACACACACACACACACACACACCTGTCTAGAACATGACGTGCCAGCTGAAACCAGATAATGAGAGAAAAAGTACACCTGCACACTGCTGCTCTTGCTGCTCAACTACAATAGACCAGCCAGAACCAGATTTTGGTTACTAAGAAATCATGACAAGGGTCAAACTGTGCTTATTCATAAGATTTAATGATTCTAATAAATACGTGTACACACTATGCAATGAAATTATAATGATAAATATTGATCGATCAATCAATCTTCTTTTGTTTGTTCATCTTGCTACGTCTTCCTTTGGCAGGATGAAACGGTTACCATAGAAACTGTCACCCCATTTGAGGTCACCACCAGATTTGTTTCGACAAAGGTGAGTTGAAATATCTTGGCTTGTTCAATTCAAGAACCATAAGAAAGTGCACGAGAAATGTTTACCAGAGACATAAGTTCAATTCAAAGACTTGGAAGTTTCGCACAGCAAGTTGAGATGGTTGAATAAACTAAATTGTTGTATTCTTCATGGTGTCCACAGCCTAAGTAATTGTTTTATTGTCATATAAATAAATACACATGTACTTGTGATTAATCATGATTTCTTACGACATCAATTGAACATTATGTAAGCATCTGTGTTTTGTGCATGAATCCAGTTTGAAAACCTGGACCGAGTCTTTATGGACATTCCATTCCTGCTGATGACGGACATTCTGAGTGCGTCGCCATGGCCCCTGGAGCTGGAGACCAGCCACCTGGACCTCGCTCCCTCAATGGCCGCCATTGACCAGCCACAGTCACAAGTGGAGGATGGTAAGGAAGCTGACGAGGGACATTAGGCACAAAAATAACTATATTCTATAGTATCACTGACTTTTTTTTAGTTTTTCTTTGGTGTTGATACCAATACAGAGTCCTCAATGAGGGTGTGAATTATCAAATTATTAACGGTTGCTGAAAAAGGACCTCACTCTGTACATAGTATGTGCAAACTTCAAATTCTAAGGCAAAACTATTTGAAATTGTTGGATTGTAACTGCCTCTGTCATTTCAACATCACGCTGCAAAATAGTTGGCCATCTCAACTCTGTCTGGGCTGTTAGTGTTAAATGTCTTGGTTAGCACTTTATTTCTGTTCTTCTGCAGCGCATCTACATGGGCAAGCATGTAATATTATGTACTTACACGGTACATACCTAATCCTAAACCTAACAATATGGTAAAGTTTAACTACATAACGGAGGGAGTTGCTACACACCTTGTTGCTCTGTAACTAACTTCTGTAAAAGACTTACTTAGAGTAAAAGAAATTGCACCCAACTTTTTTTAAGAAGCTTGTGAAATGTTGTCTCTTCTCATTCAGTTTCTTTGATAAAAAAAGAAAAGAAAAATGGATCACTCCACTCATCTGCTGTAACTTGGCTTTGCCTGAATATACTATGTGTCTTTGGAGTTTGGCACTCTTTCCAACTAGACCTAGGGATGACCTTAGCCATAGTAGCCCAGTCTAAATGGAATGTCCTTTTTAAAATGAAGTTTTAAGTAGTCTACTAAATGTAATGTACCGTCTTGTTGTGTGGTGTGCAGTGGTCCTCCAGACTGGGGAGTGTGCCAGCGAGTGCTTCTGCCTGAAGTGCCCCCCAGAGCCCAGTGGCAGTGGCACGGTGGCAGCCGGGCAGTACGTCATCTCCTGGAGGAGGTGTGTGTCTGGCTCTTTGCCGCCTTTGCCAGCCTGCTTTACACGTGCCACACTTGGCAATTCAACACAACCATGTCTTTACCTCACCCCATGTCCCCATGTACAAACCGTTTGTGCAAACCTGAATGTGCTTGTTTTGTAGGAAACGACTTATTAACTATGCTTTTGTACAAAGTGAATGAATGGCTTAATGACAAAAATGAGACATGGGTAAAGTGTGGAGTCAGAGATGGTACCATTATCATTTGTGAAGGCCAATACATTAAATTGCAATCTACTAAAAAGAAATACATAAAAAAGACTATAAATAAGTGATAAAACCATGATAAAATTATTTAAAAAGAAATTGTAAAAAAAAAAATGTACACGATCACAAGTAAACTAAATTCATATGTCATACTCTTTCTTTCTTTCAGGAAATCTGCCTGTTCTTCTGTACCAGTCATCAAAACGGTCATCACCCTTCCCCATGTTGTAGTTGAAACCATTCCTCTGTATGTACATGCTGGTAAGTACACATTCAACCGTTCATATATGAATACGATTTACTACTGTGTGTGTTCTATACGTTTGCGCAAGTAGTACAGTTTGTGTGACATCTTTCCTCGTCTAATAAAAAGTACTTTGATATGTTTATAGTAATATTTACTTGAACAGCACATTTCATACAAAGGAAGTAGATCAGGGGGGCGTGGTGGCTCAATGAGCTAGCGACCCCAGGTTCGATTCTGCCCCGAGGTCCTTTGCCAATCCTTTCCCCCTCTCTCTCTCCCACTCATTTCCGGTCTCACACTCCCACTTTCCTGTCCCGATTAAATGCATAAAAAGCCCAAAAACAAATCTTTAAAAAAAAAGGAAGTAGGTCAAAGGAACATTGGACAGAGATGCACGTTGGTTACCATTTGATGCAACGGCATCATCAGAGAAATGAAGTTTCCAGAGCAATAGAACTAGAGCCAGGGCACTGTAGGAACACTAAAGGGGGAGCTCAACAGCCGGCCTATAGATGGACAGCGGAGATGTCTCTGAATCAACTTATTTCTCCCTTTTTATTTGCTCCCTTCCTTGTGTGTTGTGGTGCGGCGTGGACAGACATGCCGTCGTTTGGGCGTGTGCGAGAGTCTCTGCCGGTCAGGTACCACATAGAGAACCGCACGACACTGGTGCAGGACGTGGGCATGTCCGTGGAGCCCAGCGATGCCTTCATGTTCTCCGGACTCAAGCAGGTCAGCATTCGTGATTAAATCACTTTCAGAAATATTAACGTGTGTATCAGAAACCCTTAAGGGGCTCTTTTCCCAATGAATGTATTAAGCAGATACACATTGCACCCCAATAGATGTGTTTATTTCCCTTAACAGTCTATGTGCAAGTCAGTACTGCACTCATAGCATTCATACACTAATCAATCATGTAAATCTTTTTCACTGGGATTTAACAAAATCCCATAAATGAATTACTAACACTCCTAATGGCAATAGGTAATTTTCCAACCATTCTCTTAAACTTTTGATATATTTTCACCTTTAATGTGTCTTAGTTTAGTCGTGCAGGTATGTTTGCATATCATAATGCCAATAGGCCATTTTCCAGCCCCTCTCTTAAATTTGAGATGTATTTATTTCACGTTTCTGTCTCCTTGTTTTGTGGTGCAGGTGCGTATGCGTATCCTGCCGGGCGCGGAGCAGGAGCTGCTGTATAACTTCTACCCGTTGACGGCGGGCTACCAGAGCCTGCCCCTGCTCAGCGTCTCCCTGCTACGCTTCCCCTCCGTGCCCCCGCAGTTGCTCCAGCGCTTCCTGCCCTCCCGCATCTTCGTCAAGGTGACCCAGCACACCATCATCACACTGCATTACATTACACCAGGGGTGGGGAACCTTTTTCATTCTTTTTCATTTCTTCAAATTTTATACATTTCCAAGGGCCGTGCAATGAAAACAAGCAAGGATTTCCCCCTGCACTTTAGGCCTATATTGAAGACGGCCACCGTTACAACAGACCACACCTTCTCTACGTCCCCTGAATAACTTAATTGTACTGCAAATGTAATTTTTAAGATTGCTTTACAAAACATGTCATATTTCATGTGAAACTGCATAACATTAAAAGTAAGAGAGAAATTAAGAGAGCCCCAGGGGCCATAAATGGGCCATAGGTTCCCCACCCATGCATTAAGTTACTCCCAGCTTTTTTCCAAAACAATTCCATTATCATTACAAGGTATTGCTCCCTGGAGCAATGTGTGGTCTTTACATTACATTACACTTGTGGTAATCTATTGTCCCATGTTGATGCTCCAGTTGAAGCTTATGATCAGCCCTGGCAGTCACAGTCAGGTAAATCATGTGTCCAAACGTTTCACTTAATTGACGCTTTTATGCAAAGCGACTTACACAGGTTATTCCTGGAGCAATGAAGGGTTAGGTGCCTTACATTAAATTGGACTCTGCTGATGATTTTATCCAAAGCGACTTACAGTTAGTATTATATGCTATTAGTGTTGGGGGCGTTGCTCAACTTGTATTACAGCTGATGGCGTATATCCACTCCGCAATATGAGGTTACAGTGCCTTGCTCAAAGCACTTCAGCCATAGATCAAAGTGTTTGGGTCAAACATTTGTTTTCTGCTGGTCTGGTAATGGTGGGGATTTGAACCTGAAACCCTCTCACCCAAAGATCAACTCCCTAACCATTAGGCCATCGGCCTCCTCCTCCTACACCTCTTCTTTCTCCTCCTCCTCCGTTCACTCCATTTTCTGTCCGTCTGTGGAGTGTGCATCGAGAGGACAAGTATTCCCTTCCCACCCTCATGTGTCTTCTTCCAGGGTCATCCAGGTTGTCTCCACCCACATCCAATGTAGTGAATGTCTACCAGCCTTTTGGTGTTTGTTTACTCTGTAGGGGTGCTTGAAGTTTATTTTCCAGTTACTTTCTTCTGGGATAATGGTGGTAAACGACACACAAGGCAAACAACGCCTTATCATATGTGAGAGTTTTTAGGGGGGAATGTTGTTTACATGTAGTCTATATTTTGTCTAGTTTTGTATTCCTCGTACTCGGTTAGGGCTTGGGCCTCTATGGGGAAACTCTTACAGTATCTACGCCAGTGTTTATGGCCTCTAGTTTCGCCTCAACCCTTCGATTGGGTCACCATTTAGTGGTGGTTACTCTCACTAAAGGAAACAAAATAGAGGCACAACATAGTGATGATGATCTAAATTACCCACTGCATACGAGTGATGTTCCTCTAGATTAGTGTTTCTCAACGGGGGTGTTAGGGAGCCCTCCAGGGCCTGAGAGGGGGCGGTGCTTAGTTGCCATTGGAGGGCATTAGTCTATTTTTTTGTTTGATAGTAAGGGGGCGTTGGCACGTTTATGATGAGGTCAAGGAGTGCGACAGCTCCCCATGCCATGTACAAATTCTGTTCTACTGACATTGCACATTTTAGTCTGAGCATGCATTTTTGGATTTGTATCTGAAAATAAATGTTTAAAATGTATGTGTTTTTATTCCCTTCCTTGCAGCCTCAAGCAAGACCAGGGGACGACTCCATAGCTGCTGCATAGGACCAGGTGGAACTTCGAAGATTTGGTGGCTGATGGTGTGACGTTTGTTCTTTGTTGTTGTTTTTTTCTGAATGAAGTAGCTCTGTTCTGTAACGACTGACGGGATGCATTTCCATTGCAAAACTACCATGTCCTTAAAAAGTAATGTCTGCTTGTCAATATGTTGCCTTTGTAAGTAAGCGGTCTCACTGTATTTTATCGTTAATATATTTCATCTTGCTATTATTAATAATGCATTTTAACAGACATGGGTAAAATTACAAGAAATGTAAACACTGCTATGACTGGTGTTAATCACTAAAGTATGGCAAATTATTAAACTTGTGGAGAGAGACAGACCTTGGATGTTGCGTGGACTTGATTTTTCCAGCCATTGCCCGTTTTTACTCCAACTCTTCTAAGTGAAATTTTGTCATATGGTCCTTGATGATAACGTATTTTACGATTATATTTTTCAGTCTTCAAAATGTTAAAAGGAATACAAAATGCCACATAACCCAAGTTTGACAATGATGGATCCACCTTGTTCACTCACGCTTAAAACAAACCTTTAAAGGTACACTGTGTAAGATTTTTAGTTGTTTATGTCCAGAATTCATGCTACCCATTCACTAATGTTACCTTTTTCATGAATACTTACCAACACCATCAAATTCTGAGTATTCATTATGACTGGAAAAATTGCACTTTTCATACGTGAAAAGGGGGATCTTCTCCATGGTCTGCCATTTTGAATTTCCAGAAATAGCCATTTTTAGCTGCAAAAAGGACTGTACTTGGGCCATACTAGAAAATATTAGTTTATTACTTAGTAAACTTTCATGAAAAGATAAAATTTGGCAATAGGCAACCCAGTTTCAATGAGCAGCATAGTTGCAGTACCTTTTTTGGCCATTTCCTGCACAGTGCACCTTTTAATGAGTACAGTCTTTCTTTGTGATTTTTATTTTTTGCTGTCAAATAGGCGTATACATGCGATGCGTCTCTAAGATTCCTGAGTCTTGTTCTAGCGAGGTCAATTATTAAGTTCTATCTGGTACTCATTAGCCTGGGTGACATGGATGACTTGTTCTCAAGGAGCATCACTAAATAGCTTTGCATCAGACTCTTTAGGCCAGTGTATGACGGTGAGAGATCATCGTCGACACTCACATCACTGAACTGAACTTAAGTCCTTATTGACCATTTTTGCTCATGTAAAGCAGTGAAGGCAAGGAACGAGCAATCTGTATTATTATTTGAACCCCAATTTTTCTGACGAATTGTGAAGGTGCAATGAGGGACTATGAAGAGGTTACCTCATTTTTGGGAACCTGGGGGCCGTTCCAGAAACTCGTTTACGTCCTCCTCAGCCTCAGCAGCATTCCAAATGGATACGTTGGAATGTCGATGGTTTTCCTGGCGGACATTCCCCCTCATCACTGCAGAGTTCCATCCCTGAACAGCAGCTATGGAGGACTGGGCTACAATCTGTCCATCCCGACTGAGGAGCTGAAAGGGGAGACCATCCTGAGTCGCTGCAGACGCTACACTGAACTGGAAGACTCTGGCTCTGTCTACAGCAACGACACAGAGGGATGTGTGGATGGCTTTGTGTTCAGCAAGAAGCAATATGTGTCCACTATTGTCACTGAGGTAAGATTTCAAGACCCAGGTCAAGTAGTGTCTTGAAAGATAGATTATAGTTTGTTTGGTTGTTGTTTTTTAGTTGCAAAAATGTACTGTACTTTGCTCAGACAAGTTAATACTACTACCGAATACACCTTGAAACTAAGCAACTAAAATAAGGTACTGGACCTTTTAAAGGTTCATCGTAATAGCGATCTGCTTAGTTTTACCTTTGCATTGTGCAACTTCTCTTACAGCAACATACATGGCTGTATGAATAGTTGTATGTAATATTCCACAGTGGGATCTGGTGTGTGATGATGCCTGGAAAGCCCCATTCTCTGTGACGGTGTTCTTCTTTGGGGTGCTGACGGGGTCTTTCATCTCAGGAATCATATCTGACAGGTAATTTCATCATCAGTGATCGCCAAACACATGGCTACCAGATGAGGTGTTTTGTGATAGACAAAACTGCCCTACTACACTCTTGAGACTTACTAGTAACCGGGTGTAGGGTGGTTGTTAGCGGGTGTGCACTGCAGACCAAGTGCACCTGAATGTCAATTGCCCTTTTAGTGCTAAGGGCCCTGCATCATACTCTGTGTAGCTTGTCTGTTCCCAGCTTGAATCCCCACTGCAATACTGCAGAAAAGTCCAGTGTTATATTGAAAAGAAAACAAGAAACAGTCAAATTTACAAATTGTAGCATGTTTGCGTTCTTGTCATAACTTTTCCTTTTTTTAAATGTTAATATTGTACATTTCATATTGCACATCTGCACGTCAACCTCCCTCAACAGCTATTTAGTGTTGATGTAGGGAACTGTACAGGATGTTTCACAGTTTTAGTTGAAATTGCACATTGGGGTGTGGTGAAATGTAATTTCAATCTTCTGTGAATCTTATGTGACCAACTTCTGTGAGGCGTAGGAAATTGACTATAAAACACACTTTGACCTTGATGCTTGATGTGAAGGTATGGAAGGAAGATCATCTTCTTTGCCACCATGGCAGTGCAGACGGTCTTCAGTGTGATCCAGGCTGCCTCCACCAGCTGGGAGATGTTCTCTGTCCTCTATTTCCTAGTTGGAATGGGACAGATAGCCAACTACTGCTCAGCTTTTGTTCTGGGTGAGTTGAAGTACAATGCAGAGATTCATTTTATTACAGGCTCAGGGCCCACATTGGACACATTACAATACACACATCAACAATACAATACAAAAAAACACATTCATATACAGCTCCAGGCCACTTTATTAGAATAGCATGAAAAAGTTGATTTATTTCCATAATTCCATCAATAATGTTAAACTGTCATGGATTGTAGATTCATGGCCCAGTTGTTTAACTATTCCAATCATTCATTTTTTTCTTTTTACATATTTTGGCCTTCCAGCTCAAAAAACCCATGAATTAGGGAATTCGCATCATTAGAATATTGTAATAAAATCACAATTTTCTTCATCAAAATTCGTTTCACATCAGTGCACATCAAATCAGTTGAAATTTGGTACTTTCTACATAACATGCAATGTTCAATACTTGGTTAGGACTCTCTCTGTCTTAATAACGGCCATGATGCGTTTAACATTGAAGTCAATGGCAGAAACAGTGCATGGGAGTAATGGAAGCCCAGATATCCTTGATGCTTTGCCGTCAGCTGTTCTTGTTTGTTGACCTGGTGTCCCACACTTCACTCTTCAATATACAGTTAGGGCCAGAAATATTTGGACAGCAACACAATTCTCATCCTTTTCCACCCAATACATATATGAATTTGAAATAAAACAAACAAGATGTGCATTAACTGTAGACTCTTAGCGTTAATGTGAGGGTGTTATAATCCAAATCGCATTAACAGGAAAGAAATAGCAACGTTTTTTGTGTGTGGTGTCCACTTTTCAAGGGATCAAAAGTAATTTTAAAGTAGGCTGCTCAGATATTCTCCAGTCAGATGTGTGTTATTCCCTTACTACACCATCACCAAGATGTCAACAAAAGGTCCTAGAGTTAATTTAAAGTGTTTCATTTGCATTTCCATATATTTTTACGGAATCTCCATGAGATCCTAAGTCCACCTGTCACTATCAGTGATGCAAGCCATCATAAGGTTGAAAAAAATCAAAAGAAACCCATTTGAGAGATGGGGAAACATTGAATGTGATCAATTCAAGAGTTCAGAATATTGGGAAAAAAGAAATTTCAAAGCAACACCAAATTACCTGGCAGACATGGAAAGCGAATGCTGTGAATGACAGACATTATTCTGTATGTGGTGAACAAAAACCCATCTCCCAGCAGTTGGCCAGATGTAGAACAGTGTCCAAGAGGACGGTGGATACATGTCCAAGGCAACAATCAAGAAAAAGATCAAGAACATTCAGGAACACTTCACCATAGGAAATACAGAGGGTTCACTAAAAGATGTAAATAATTGATTGCATCAGAAATAGCAATACCAGATTCGGCTTTGCCAAACAACGTCTAAAAAAGACTTTATAGGTCTTGAGCTACATCCTTTGGACAGAGGAGACAAAAATAATTGTGTACAAGAGTAATGGGAAGAAAAGAGTATAGAGAAGGAAAGGAACTGCTCATGATTCAAAGCATACCACCCAATCAGTGAATCATGGTGGTGGCAGTGTCATGGTATGGGCATGCATATCTGTCAATACGATTTTCCCCTTGTATTTATTGATGATGATAACTACCGACAAAAGCCACAGGATGAATTCTGAAGATTTTCAGGCTATATTATCATGTCATATTAAACCTAATGGTTCTGACCTCATTGGACAATGCTTCACAGTGCAGATGGACAATGACCCAAAGCTTCATGGGAAAGCCACTAAGCCATTTCTACCCCAAAAAAGTGGAATATTATGCAATGGCCCAGTCAATCACCTCACCTGAGTACCATTGAGCAAGCATTTCACTT
This sequence comes from Engraulis encrasicolus, assembly GCF_034702125.1. NCBI lineage: Eukaryota > Metazoa > Chordata > Actinopteri > Clupeiformes > Engraulidae > Engraulis > Engraulis encrasicolus. Next base: position 22,524,631 of record NC_085879.1, read on the forward strand.
GCTGGAGGCCAAACTGAAGGCAAAATACCCTAGGAATAAGCAGGAACTGAAGACTGTTGTAATAGAGAGCTCACTATAGCATCACCAGGGATAAAACCCAGTGTCTATTGATGTCTATGGATTGCAAATTACAGGCTGTAACTGACTGGAAAGTATTTGCAACCAAATAATTAAAAATTGAACGTTTGATGTATAAATACTAGACTGTCCAATTACTTTTGGTCCCTTAAAAATTGGGAGGCACTGATAGAAAATGTCATAATTCCCTCACAGTTCACCCGATTTGGACGCAAACACCCTCATATTAAAGCTGAAAGTCTGCTGTTAATGTACATCTCATTTGTTTAATCTCAAATCCATTGAGATGGTGTACAGCGCCAAAAAGATGAAAATTGTGCAGATGTCCAAATATTTATGGCCCTAACTGTACCCGTAGATATCCATGCTACGTTTTGGTGTTAACTCACCAGTTTAATTCTAACTCACCAGAAATAAAACCCCATTCATTTTCAATGGGGTTTCATTTCTGGTGATTTAGAATTAAACTGGTGAGTTAGCGCCAAAGCGTGGCATGGAAATCTGCAGGGTATATTGAAGAGTGAAGTGTGGGACACCAGATCAGCAAACAAGAACAGCTGACAGCAAAGCATCAAGGATATCTGGGCTTCCATAACTCCCATGCACTGTTTCTGCCATTGACTTCAATGTTAAACGCATCATGGCCGTTATTAAGACAGAGAGAGTCCTAACCAAGTATTGAACATTGCATGTTATGTAGAAAGTACCAAATTTCAACTGATTTGATGTGACCCGAATTTTGATGAAGAAAAATTTGATTTTATTACAATATTCTAATGATGCGAATTCTCCAATTCATGGGCTTTTTGAGCTGGAAGACCAAAATATGTAAAAATAAACAATTTAATGATTGGAATAGTTAAAAAACTGGGCCATGAATCTATAATCCATGACAGTTTAACATTATTGATGGAATTATGGAAATAAATCAACTTTTTCATGCTATTCTAATGAAGTGGTCTGGGGCTGTATACATTACATACAATAAGAAAGGAAGCTAGTGAAGGCACTCATACCAGTGTTCCCAGATAATGCCATCACATCCTCTTGCCAAACATTTTCATTGAATTCAGACTAGTATTGTGGGGTCTCAAGACTTGTGTGGATTTCCGACTGAATCTTTGCATATAGTGTGAAAATATGAATAGATAGACCTCTGCATGTACACCAAAAACTGGTTCCATCCATGCATTAACAAACCTCCACGCATAGGCTTGTTGGTGTTGCTTTTCTTTTGGATTGCTCGAACTGGTTTTCTTAGGCTTACCATCCCATTCCTGACACCATATTTTTGTGGTACATCTGATTACACATTACACATTATTATTCTTCCTTAGATAGCTGTGGTGAACTTGCATAACCCTTCTCATCAATTTATGCTCTTGCACCACCCTAATTTGCCTAAAACTGAAAAATGTGTAAAATACAGCAAGTCATATTATAAAACTGCAGGCTCTAAGAGGCATTTTCTATCACTACTTAAAAATAGTCTTCATTTCAGCAAATTCACATAAAGAATTGAAACAATGAGTAGGCTACTGTTTTGTAGAGTGTATTTTGTGGCTAAAGGGTCAACATGTTTCCTTTATTGGCAGGTTCTGAGCTCCTAAACAAGACCGTTCGCATCAGCTTTTCGACTATAGGTGTAAGCCTGTCATATGCCTTTGGCTACGTGGCTCTTCCCGTGGTGGCCTACTACATCCGAGACTGGAGGACACTTCTACTGGCCTTGTCTGCCCCCGGGTTCCTTTACATACCTTTGTGGTGGTAAATGTTTGAATTCCAATGATGCAGTACACCCTGACATATTTTATATTAATGTATTTTTTATTTAGCAGGGACAGTGCACAATAAACAATTGAGCCAGATTATAGCCACAAGGCTAATTTCAATCTGCAGTCCCTGGACACAGGAATTGGTGTTGAGCACACAAAAAAATAGGATTAAAATGAATAATGAAGAAAAAATTGGGGGTTGTTTTCAGTCTGTACCATTCTTATAAAAGTAACATTACTTTTCAAAGCATTTCATATTAGTTCTGGTATTGCACTAGTATTTCTGACGTGGTGATGTATGCTTTTTCAGTTTTCGTTTAATTTTCTCTCTATCTCTCTATCTCTATCTCCATCTCTCTTTCTCTCTCTCTCTCTCTCTCTCTCTCTCTCTCTCTCTCTCTCTCTCCTCCAGGTATATTCCAGAGTCTCCTCGCTGGCTGCTTTCTCAGGGGCGGGTGGAAGAGGCGGAGGCCATCATTCGAGCAGCAGCCAAGAAGAATGGCATCACTCCCCCAGACGTCATTTTCAAGCGAGAAGACATCGAGAAGCTGATGGTCTCTGATGTTCACTTTAAAACTTAAGATTGTTTCTTCTTTTTCTCATCATGTTCTCTGGAATTATAGTGCTAGTTAGTTATACTGTATAGTTATAGTGGGTGGTATCTGAGTCCTAATCTTTTGACTTTTATTTCCATTTTCAAAGGGTGGGGATGGTGAACCAAAACTCTATTCATGGACTGATCTCCTAAAAACCTCAAATATAAGGAATACTACTCTAGTTAACATTACCATTTGGTGAGTGAACTTTGCAATGCAAAAGAATCAGGGCATGATTTTGATTATATGTGATGTATTTCATTAATCAAAGAAGTACCACTACCTCAAATATAGAAGAGTTTTTCCCCCAGTACAAAGTAGAGTGTATCATAACCATGTTTATCACCCATAGACCCATCTACCTGCAGTAGAAATATGCGCTCACACTTTGTTTTGGGGTTCACAAGTTAGCCACTAATAATCACTGTGTATGGGATTTAAAAGACATGGCTTAAGCTAATTCAATCATTTATAAGGCATGCATTCACAAATTTCTTGTTCTTTGCCAATGAGGCTTTCATTTTTAATAAGCATTGATATAATCGTAAAAAGGACCTGGTAGGCCTCTGATTGACGTTTTAAGTCACTTACAGAACGCTTTTCCGCTGGACTTAGTTAGGGGATAATGTGGCTGTTCTGCACTCTGTGTCATACACCTCTGTCACATTATGTGTGTGTGTGTGTGTGTGTGTCTGTCTGTCTGTCTGTCTGTCTGTCTGTCTGTCTGTCTGTCTGTCTGTCTGTCTGTCTGTCTGTCTGTCTGTCTGTGTTCTCTGTCTGTTGTTGTCTATTGTCTGTCTGTTGTTGTTACCAGATATTGTTCTATATATGTTCCAGGATAACAGTGGGTTTGACGTACTACGGCTTGTCCCTCAACACCCCAAACATGGACGGGGACCCCTACCTGAACTGCCTGGTGTTTGCGGGCAGCGAAGTGTTGGGTTACTGCCTCATGTGGGTAGCGGCCCGCTACGCTCCCCGGCGTATCGTCCTGCCGCTCTGCCTCCTCACCTGCGGCGTTCTGCTGCTGATCATCAAAGTTGTTCCGGAAGGTTGGTAGACCGTCACCAGGTTATCAGGACGTCAGCAGCTCTGTCTGTCTGCTCTGCATGTGTTGGTCTGGCCAACACGCCTTGTAAGCCATGCTATTGGTTGGGGCTACAGTAACATGATTACCAGCAGGGCCGTAACCAGACATTTTCAAATACCGAGGACGAATACTGCGTACTGTACTGCATACTGAAGGCATACATTTAGAATGCTTCAAACACTTCAGTTAAGTTCAGTTTTCACTAATCACTGCCTTGAGGATAAATGGGCGTGGCATAGAGACTGAATTTATCATTGGTGATCATACTATATATCAGTTTCATCAATAGATTTTACATTACTGAAAAAAAAGAAATACAGAGGACATGACCTATGTGTCCTCAATGGTAGTTACGGCCATGATTTATCAGTGAGGACAGAGTCAGAAGTGGTACCAGAAAGTCAGAAGTATGACCTTATGTAATAGATATGCTCAAATTTAGTTGGCTCTGACTCTGACTTGAAATGTAAGAGATGATTGAAGAGAAGAGAGATTTTGGCCAGACTGATTTTTCAGCTGTGTCGCATGAAGACATGGGTGGGCTGGGCTAAGTAGACATGATTTCCATGTCTGTGGCCTGGCTTTCACAGGAAGTCTGAGCTTCTAGTCTGGAAAATAGCACTATATTTAGTGCGTCTACGCCTTTATTTTGGCTCATTTCATTGGCTTCAATTTAATTCAATTCAATTGGATTACATTTGGAATACAACTTGGAAGTATGGGTGAAACCAAGCTATGTCTGCTGCTGCCCATTATGCTGTCCTGATGTATGTGTGTGTGTGTGTGTGTGTGTGTGTGTGTGTGTGTGTGTGTGTGTGTGTGTGTGTGTGTGTGTGTGTGTGTGTGTGTGTGTGTGTGTGTGTGTGTGTGTGTGTGTGTGTGTGTGCGTGCGTGCATGTCAGTCATGAAGTCAAATAAATGAAACGGGAATGAGATTCTGACCTTCACATGTCTTGCAGAGCTCAATGCCTTGACTGTCACACTGGCTATGATTGGGAAGACCACCACGGCAGGTGCCTACGGCTTCCTTTACTTCTACGGCACAGAGCTCTTTCCCACAGTGGTGCGCAACATGGGCCTGGGTGTCTCCTCCATGGCCTCTCGCATTGGGAGCACGGTGTCCCCATATGTGGCCTACATTGGTAGGTTTGATCAACACAGTTTAACAGTACTGCATTGTCAAGTCAAGTAGGCTGTATTGTCAATTTCTTTACATGCACTGGTCATACAAAGAATTGAAATTATGTTTCTTACTTTCCCATGCAGACATAGACACAGACTTTGTACTGATATCATAGAGTCAGAACAAAATGCAAAGTAAAAAGCAAAAAAAATAAATGCTTTGATTTTAATGACAGAAGTAATTTTTAAGACCGAATGATGACAGAAGTAAAAGAAAAAAATGAATAGCACAAGACCAAAGTGTGCAGATTGCTTTTGTTTGTCTGAACGAACACTCACCTTCTTTATTTCTGTGTTATCAGGAACGTATAACAAGGTGCTGCCGTACCTCCTTATGGGATTCGTCAGCATTTTTACAGGCGTGTTGAGCATAACGCTGCCAGAGACCAGAGATGAGGAGCTTCCTGAGTTTATTCATCAAGCCAAACCGCTTGTGTGGTAAGTAGATGGGAAATGCTACTCTCTATGATTCCTCTCTGGCCTTGCCAGTGGTTTGACTTGGACTTAATCATTATTCGTCATGTCATGGTTTTGAAATTCAGAAAACCTGAATGTATTTCACAGGTTTTGCAGGAAAAAGAAACCAGTGAACGGGAAAATCTACGAGGAAAAAGTAAAAACCGGGGCTGGATTCGAGAGCGTAAATGTCTAACAACGCATTACAATTTCCTTGAAAAGACTGGTGTCTCCTATTGTACCTAAAACATGTTGGTTCTGTTGACTGGAGTCAATTTTGTCTTTGTTGACAATATTCAAGACCCTCCCCAAAGCAGCAAAAGGAGGACGTGTTCAACATGTTTTTATTTTTTCAGGTGTCGTTTTGGTGTCAGATTTGTTCAGAATCCAGATTATGTTCTCCACACATTCTCAAATGGTTGATTTGTGGTGTCCAACATGTTTTGTGCATGTTGTAAAAGGGTGTTAAACACAACGTTGGGGAAAAACACGTTAATGGACGGGCAGATATGGTGGGGGAAAGAAGGACTCGGTGTCAGTGTCAGTGAAACTGTATTAGAATGAAAATAAAGAAAACCAAAGATAAAGTGGCGTAACAAATATTTCGGGTCTAGCCCATCATCAGTGTTCCCAAAAATTGGGGTAAGGTAAAATGTGTTTTTTTTGCTCCACACATAGAGTTTAGGTAGTCTGAAACTTAAATTAAACCTTTTCATGCAGCACCATGGGCTTTGACATTTCGTGAGCTGAGAATTATAAGGTTCTATCTCCATTTTTGGTAAAATTGAGTTTTTTACATAATATGACCCATTACATGCTTATTAATGCCTGTGTGGTGTTATTTTTGTGAAAAAAGTATTATTTTACATTGTTATTAATGAAATAAAAACGTTCTATCTCACAAAACAGCTGGGATGTAAAAACTTTGATGCTCAATATCTCAGAACTACCCTAAACGGAGATAGAACCTTATAATTCTAAGCTCACGACTTTACTTTGGTCTACAGTCTATGCTTTATAAAGGCATTTATGAAACCAGTTACGTGATATCAAGGTAACAATGCACAACCAATGTGTAATTTCAACCAATTCATTTTTGTTGCCCGTCTTGTGGCGTTTTGGACTGCTAAATGGTGTAACAGCTCAAGGTGACCTGATCATTACCATATTCATAAGCAGGCTTTCCATGACAGATGCATGTATGCATGTGTGATGTGGTACTTTCCCAGCACCAAACAGAATGACAGACATACAACAATGACTATAAAGACCATGAAGGGAAAAAAACGAAGGGAAAAGAAAATGACAAAAAATATCATCATGTAAACTTTCCTAAATTGTCTTATATGTGGACACAAAGTATTGTTTCCACAGAGATTTGTTCACTGTTTGATTATCTAAGCAACACCACAAGTCAGAGCAGATATACTGGCATTCTACAAGCAAGGACAGGCACAGACTTTGCTTTGGTCCAGACGAAAATGTAAAGTAGGTGTGAAAAGATACTGTAACAGTTGGCCCTGAAGGTAGTTTTGCAGCCTACATAAGATGTACTGTACATACGCCCACCCCTCCATTTTCCTATATGGAACTGTTTCTTCCAATTCGCCATCTTCTGTGATAATGATAGTACTGTATAGTCAGGCCTATAATCAAGTGTACATTTATGAGAATTTACATCCTATATAATTATATCAGACTCCAGGGGGATTCAGTGACTGTGCATGTAAGTCCATTTTTGTTCACTTGTTAAAGTCTTGTCTTCAATGTAGACATGCATGTTAGACACTGGTATTACTGGCAGGAGACATTGTCTGGGTGAAATGCACCATGACTTCTATTTCTATATCGTCACCTTCCTAAAATAATCGGCTAATGTGATCCCTCTTTCTGGGGGAGTTTTTGTGTTTCCTGAAAAACCTGGAAAAAAAATTACTTGGGAGATTATTTTAGGAAGGTGATGATATCTGACTATTTTCTGGTTGTAGTGGCTCTTCTGTGTCAATCCACTTTGAGGATGTGTTCATTTTGTAAACCCATGAATTGTTTTAAATGTAACACATGTTGCTTTTTTAGTTGATTATAATGCCGAAAGATATGTGAGTGAACTCTACACCTACAGATTGTGTGTTAATCACTGAGGTATGTACTGTAAATGACTTCACGTGTAGTGTTTTGAGGACTGAGGTTTTCCACCCATTACTTTCTCCAGTCCACCCAGTACTTTCTCCAGTGGTTTCCCATCTCCTCTATGCAAATGTTCTCTGTGGTAAATGTGTGTTCGGAGCATCTTCAATTGTTTTGTTTTTTTCACTTCATTAATTATAACGGATGGAACAGAGATCCAAACTGTTCTACATATCTCTGAAAATCTGAGCCGAGAGTAAAATATAATTTTATAAGTTTGCACATTTTCACATTTGTGGTTTTTCATTTTTCAGGTAGGCTGAGCCTGCATAATAAATTGACAAAATATGGGGGAGAGACAGAAGACACATGATAGAAAATTAACCAATATGGGTATTTTTTTTCCACCATGCATGGCAAGTCGGTTAAGAATGGGGACCTATGAAATGGTCCCGGCAGGTTCAGACTTGGACAACTGAACCCAAATGTTGGTTACACCTATGAAGGTTGAGAACCACTCCGCCATACCAAAGAGCCAGGTCAGTTTGCATCTCTGTCAGACCACAGCCACAACCCCTGTAATGGTAACAACATTACAATTCATGAAGAATCCTGTTGAAAGGGTGAAACTTTTTAAAGTTTGCTCCTGAACACAGTGGCTATCATATTTTAAGATGTAGAGGCATTCTCAGTTTGTCCTTGGGGGTCAACTAGGGGTCATTTATGTTAGAAATTAGACATGTCCTTGCATTTGTGACGACCACAAAAGTGTCACATTTTGTGTTTATGAAAAAGAGTAACAAGAAGATAATTGTCTTTTATTTTAAATACAATTTATTGTAATCCATTTTGAAAAAGGTACCCCAAAGAGTTTGCATTTCTTAATGCAGTGGTTTATTTCTATATTCAAATGTATATGTTGTAATGTTTGCTCCATGCCAGCAGGGGGCGAGGGCGGTTTCCGTTTTTAGTGACTTGCATTGCGTTTTCCCTTCATTACTGCAAGTGCCTGAAACTGAACAGCCGTGTCCTCATCTCTCTCCTGTTTCTCAGGTTCGTAAATGTACAAATATGCTTTGAAATGTGGGATTAGCCCTGCTGAAATGTAGTTGGGATGTTTGTGAACTGTTTTAGTGAAACAATTGTCGATGTAGACTTCTTGTGATTTTGTTTGAAGTAAGTTTAACACGGAGGTAAAGTCTAGCCGTTTAACAGTGCAGTGATCACGCACGACATGCATGGTAGTGGAAACCAATTCAGTTTAATGCACGCGCCTTCCCCACGTGAACGTACGCCTCAGTAATGTTTTAGAAACTTACAATGTCGATGTGTATCGTTTATTTTGCCGCCTGTAAGGTCCCAACCATTGTGTTTTTGCTATGAGTGTTCATGAAGGAAAAAAGGTGACTGTTTAAAAACGAGTTTTGTTTACATTAAGCACTTTGGGTTTATGAGGGTAAAATGCAGTATTGTCTTGATCTTAAACGAAGTGAAATACTTTGATAAGAAGTTTAAAGGTAACTTTAACATTATGCTGGTTAAAATGCCATTGTCTATGTAATTCATTTTTGATAAATACCGGTAGGTTAAAACACTATGCTGAAGAGTAAGTGAACATGTATTTTGGAGAAAAGAGATGTTATTTTGCTTGGACTTTGCACTGAAGAATATTGTGATTTTGTGATGACATGGACACTGAAATTCATTGAGAATGCTCAAAGGACATTGAATACTGAATATGTTGAACATAAAAAACAGAACTTAATACAAGTGTGTATTTAAAAGTGGAACTTTAATAAAAATTACTGCAAGTGCCTGAAACTGAACAGCCGTGTCCTCATCTCTCTCCTGTTTCTCAGGAACTTATCTGTCAACCAAGGTGCCGTTGCTACGGTACCCGTTACAGATTTTTGGTGGCCCGCCCGGGGATCGGCGTCAGATGCACAGGCGACAAGTACGACCAGAACCAGCCGTGTGAAGCGTTTCAGCAGCTGATGACGCTTCAGCCCATGCACCTGGAGGAAGATTGGGCCCTACACCTGAGATGTCAGCGCCTCGTCTACCCTTCAGCGTGTGAAGACACAACCTACCTCAACAATCCATCATCCCAGATGCACAGGCTGTGCATCCACCACAACGAGTGCCTGTGAAGCAGTGGCGGTGCGACGCAGCTGGAACCAGACCTGGAGCCACGGGTGAAAGAGCTGCCTGGAGGAGCGACCAACAGTGAGGAAGACGGAAAAGCAGTCATGGCGGACGGTGAGAGAAAAGGCTTGGTGTGGGACATCAAGAAGAGTCTGCTCACTCTGACGGCCGATGAACTTTTCCAACTGGCTCAGAGTGTTGGTCCTGTGACGGGGCACGATGCATCTACGCTTCAGGTTGGCGAAGAAGAAAGCTGCTTCGAGTACGTTCTCGCTTTCATGAACAGTGACACTCTCATTCAATCTGAGGATTCAGGTATGGCTGTGTTGTTGGAGTTGAATGATACTGTGAATAATGTAATTCAGGTACGTAATGTTGAGTCTAAGACAACTGCAGATGATGTGCATAGTGTAACGTCAACCCCAGAGTTAAGTGAGAATGCAGTTACTGATGAGATGGTGCCCAGTGTCCCTAACACTAATATAACCCACACAGCTGAGGTCAGCCCGGCTATCCTCTTACCAACTACCATTCCACCACTCGCACACCCTGTCACAACCACACAAAACACAGACACAGCTGAGTTACAGAAAATGCTCACTAGTTTGCTACAATACATTAACAACCCCACACCACCACCCACTCACACACCTACACCACACCCTACACCATTACTCTCTACACTACCACCTGACACCAAACACACACCTGAACAACATACCCCTGAACGAAACAAACATGACCGAGTCGTGCCCCTTCGAGAGCTCTCAATGCTGCGACGTGAGTTCAAGGTTCAAGGTGGGCAGATCGGGGATCAGAAATCAGACCTAAGCTACAATAACATATGCAGACAAATTGATGATGGAGTAAAAGACCGGTTCAGTGAGACTGAAATACTGAGAGGAGTTCTCAGAGTGATCACGCCAGGGCATTTCAAAGACATGCTAATGCACAAAGATGATTTGACTATAGATGAGCTGAAGGGCTTCCTGCAGTCCCATTTAGGAGGCCGAAGCAACACAGAGCTCTTCCAAGAGTTGATGTGCACGAAACAAAATGACAATGAAACCCCCCAACAGTTCCTGTACCGTGTCATTGGTCTGAAGCAAAAGATCCTCTTTGCGTCAAAACATGCTGACACTGAAGTGAAGTACAATTCGAACACAGTTCAAGACATTTTCTTGCACACCATATATCAAGGCCTTAGCCACAAACATAATGACATACGCAGAGAACTTAAAACATTGCTTTCTGACAGCAGTGTGTCTGATGAGACAATTCTGAAACAAATGATGAAGATAACAAGCACGGAGAATGAGCGACAGAGACGTCTGGGACCAGACGTGAAACAGAAACAAGTAAGCGTGCAAAGCACTGAGCTAGTGGAGGTCGAAGTTGCTGCTGCACAAGGCAGTGGTGCAAAGAGAGATGCTTCCGATAAACAACCAAAGGCTAATGCACTCCAACAGTTAACTGAAAAAGTAGCAGAGTTAATGACCAAGGTTGAGCTACTGCAACGGCCACAGCAGACTCACAGCTCCGAGCCCTGCCATCACTGCAAAGCTCAAGTAGAACAAAAGAAGCCCAAGTCATATGGCTGTGCTAATTGCCTCGCAAAGAGCCTCCCAGGTTGCACTCACTGTTTTAACTGTGGTGAGGGCGGCCACAGAGCAGTAGGCTGCTTGAAGCCGAAGCGTCAGGAAAACTGGAACCGGTCGCTGCAACGGGACAACCAGTGACCGGGTCTCATGTTCAGTCCCACAGTGCGAAGTGCAATGTATTCAGCGCAGAGAGTCATGCTAAAGAGAGTTTGCTGAATAAAAGGCCTAAAGTACACAATGATGATGACACCCAATCCCCCCTTTCCCTACCCACTCAAACAAGCAGGCGCCTAGCCAAGTTCATAGGTGCCAAAGCCCTTGCACGATGTGACCTGAATGGCCTGACAGTCGATGCACTGTTAGACACCGGAGCTCAAGTGAGCATGATCGATCGAATTTGGAAGAAGAAGTATATACCGGATGCACCGGTGAGGCCCCTCAGTGAGATCTTTGATGATGAAGAGCTGGAAATACAAGCTGTGAATGGAGGAGTCCTTCCTTTTGATGGCTGGGTCCTCATCGCAGTCAGTTTTGCCGGAGATTGGGCTCTTAGCCAATCCATAATGGTGCCTTTCCTCATCAGTAGCATTATTCTTGAACGGCCAATTCTTGGATTCAATGTGCTCGAGGAAGTCGTCCAGGATAAACCAGCAGAGCTCCTTCCAGCCCTCACCACACTCCTCTCTGACTCCATATCTGCCTCTGTGGATCAGGTGGGGCTGTTGGTGAACTTCATCCAGACAGGCAAACCCGCCACGTGTCCCAAACTGTTAAGAACTGGCAACTACGATACTGCAGTTCCAGCTGGACAAGTTGCTTGGGTTAAGTGTCAGGTCCCGCCAGCTGTCGATCAGTCAGACCCCCTTCTCTTGTTTGAGCCTGAGGAAAACAACGCCCAGCTTACAGAACTTGAGATTGGGGAGGGCCTGCTCGAAATGCAGTCAGCGAAGCGACCTTATGTAACAATACCAGTAAGAAATTGCACCAAGCACCCTGTGATCATACCGAGAAAGACTGTTCTAGGAAGTGTCCAGGCTGTTGCTAGGGTGATTGAGACCAACCCACAGGAACTATCCAGGCCCAAAGTAGCAGCCAATGCCGCAACAACAACACCAGCTGCTCAGACTGCTCTAGGCTTGTGGCAGCCTCCGGTGGACCTCAGCCACCTGGGTGAAGAAGAACAAGACAAAGTAAAGAAAATGCTGTGGGAAGAATCAGCTGCTTTCGCTCGAGACAGTCACGATATCGGCTGTATTCCCAGTTTGCAGATGTCGATCAACCTCAAGGACGACATTCCAGTGCAGAGAGCGTACTCCTCTGTCCCCAAGCCACTGTTTAAAGAGGTGAAGGAGTATGTGCAAGACTTGTTGATGAAAGGCTGGATAGTGAAGTCAAAGTCCTCTTATTCGGCGCCAGTGGTCTGCGTCCGGAAAAAAGATGGTACGCTCCGCCTCTGCATAGATTATCGTCTCTTGAATCAGAAAACCATCCCTGATCGACATCCTTTACCTAGGATACAAGACCTGACAGACACCCTTGGTGGCTACTCCTGGTTCAGCATCCTTGACCAAGGAAAAGCCTACCATCAAGGTTTCGTTGCCAAAGACTCTCAACGCCTCACCGCTTTCATTACTCCCTGGGGACTGTACGAATGGGTCCGTATCCCATTTGGCCTCTCAAACGCCCCCGCAGCCTTCCAGCGGAGTATGGAAGAGATGCTAGGTCCCTTGAGAGATGACTGCTGTCTCCCGTACCTCGACGATGTGCTTTGCTATGCGAAAACCTTTGATGAGCACGTGGAAGGGGTCCGTAAAGTACTTCGAGCACTTCAGAGACACGGGGTAAAGCTAAGACCGGAGAAGTGTGAATTGTTTCGCCGAGAAGTGAGATACGTGGGACGCCTTGTGTCAGCTCAAGGAGTGAGGATCGATCCCAAAGACTTGGATGCAGTGCGATCATTAGCCAGCAGGACGCCACAGACCGTTGGAGATGTGAGAAAGCTCACCGGCTTCCTGGGCTATTACCGCTCCTACATCCAGGACTTTTCAAGGATAGCGAAACCCATCTATGAGCTATTACAAGTCAAGCCAGGACAAGCAGCTGTAGAGCGTGGGAAAAGCAAAGGTCCACAACTACCATCCAGATCACCCGTGGAGTGGACCGCCGAACACCAGCTAGCCCTTGACCAACTTGTGTCTCTCCTTGTTAGCCCCCCTGTGTTGGCGTACCCCAACTTCAACGAACCGTTCGTATTACACACAGATGCTTCTGACCAGGGACTGGGCGCAATCCTTTACCAACACCAGGATGGCAAGTTGAGAGTCATCGGGTACGGCTCTAGGACTTTGACTGCAGCTGAGCGAAACTACCATCTGCACAGTGGAAAACTGGAGTTCCTTGCCCTGAAGTGGGCTGTATGCGAAAAGTTCAGAGACTACCTGTTCTATGCACCTCACTTCACGATATACACGGACAACAATCCCCTTACCTATGTAATGACCACAGCAAAGCTAAACGCCGTAGGCCATCGGTGGGTTGGGGAGCTCTCAGATTTCAGATTCGACATTAAGTACAGACCTGGAAAGGCCAATATAGACGCTGACACGCTGTCGCGTCTCCCGTTAGACATTGAAGCGTACAGTGAGTCCTGCACTAAAGAGTGTTCTGAAGACGTGGTTCGTGCTGTCTGGGATGGGAGTAAAGTAGCCAAGCAGAAAGATGTAGCCTGGGTTGCAGCTCTGAACATCAACTCCCAAGCCGACCCGTCTCCTTCTTTTGATGACTTGAAAACCATCAGTCATGATGAGCTTGCGGAAGCGCAACGTGCAGACGAAGCCATCAGTGAAATGATTAAGTTGAAAGAGGCAGGTACACCCTTAACTGATGAGATACGAAAAGCTGCGAGTGGAGCTACTAAAAGACTCTTCCATGAATGGGGGAAGCTTGCTTTGGAAAATGGTATCCTGTACAGGCGTGCCAACGGCAGAAAGCAGTTCGTGCTCCCCGCCAAGTACAAAGACCTTGTCTTGAAGAAACTCCACAATGACATGGCTCACGTTGGCACAGAAAAAGTCCTGGACCTGGCCAGGGAGAGATTCTATTGGCCATTCATGGCAAAAGAGATCGAAGACCATATCACTAAGAAATGTCCATGCATAAAGTCAAAGAAGCCAGTTACTCATGTTCGCGCCCCGATGGGTAGTATCACATCAAGCTCACCACTAGAGTTAGTGTGCATCGACTACTTACATCTGGAGACCAGCCGTGGTGGCTACGAGTATATCCTAGTGGTCGTTGATCATTTTACAAGGTTCGCTCAGGCCTACCCAACGAAGAATAAAAGTGGAAAGACAGCGGCCGAGCGCATCTTTAATGACTTCATCCCCCGCTTTGGATATCCCTCCAAGTTGCACCACGACCAAGGCCGTGAATTTGAGAACGAGCTGTTCCGTACTCTCCAACAGCTGTCAGGCATCCGTCACTCCAGAACAACGCCCTACCATCCCCAGGGAAACCCGGCGGAGCGGTTCAATCGGACGATCCTGCAGATGTTGAGAACATTGACTGACAAAGAGAAAGAACGTTGGAAAGATCAGATCCCGAGAGTTGTACATGCGTACAATTGTACTCGCCATGAGTCGACAGGCTTTTCGCCCTTCTTCCTCCTTTATGGGCGTCATCCTCGTCTTCCCATTGACCTGCTCTTTGGATTGCTTGAAGACACAGAGCCTGACTCGCCGAAAGGATACGCAAAGAAGTGGGCAAAGCAGATGTCTGAAGCCTATCGAATTGCCAGTGAGAACAGCAAGCAGGCCAGCGCCAAAGGCAAAGTGCTCTATGACAAGCGAGCAAGAGGAGTGGTGCTACAGCCTGGCGATCGAGTCTTAGTCCGGAACCTCAGTGAGCGTGGTGGACCTGGAAAGCTTCGATCCTACTGGGAGAAAGCCATCTACGTCGTGAAAGAACAGTTTGCTGATAACCCAGTGTACGTAGTGTATCCCGAGTCTGGGGACCAGAAAAAGACCAGAACGCTCCATCGCAATCTGCTCTTACTCGTGAATGACCTTCCAGTCGAAGAGCCTCCACGACAGGCTGCTCCTGAGAAGACAACCCAGCAAAGGAAACGACCGACCCGACGTAAGACACCAGAGCGTGTGGACCCACCGCAAGCAGATTCAGACTCTGACTCGAATTCCGACTCTGATGCTCCCCGTTACTGGCTGAGGATCCCTGCGGAGAGGATACAGGAGGTACCTACCGTAGCCCCACCACAACGACCAGCCATCACTGTGAGTCGCCCGATTCCAGTACCTGTACGTGAAGAGGTGAGAGTTGACGTTGACTACTTACCTGAAGCGGAACCAGTACCTGTAAGAGAAGCAGAAATCATGGAACCTGAACAGGATGAAGTCCAGTCTGATGATGCGAGACCTGAGGAGCAAGATGGATATGCTGAGGCTCCAGAGCCCGTCCAGGAAGAGCAGCCTCTGGTCAATGCAATGCCGGACCAACAGACAGAGGTCAGAAGGTCAAGTCGGGACCGACAACCTAGACAAATCTTGACATATGAGAGACTTGGTCAGCCCACACTGGCAACACAAGCTAGAGTCAACATGGCAAACGCTGACTTACATTCACCTACTTACATCACACCTCGCACTACACAACCCATACATTCACCCTTTCCCTACACAACACAAACATACCCCTTCAACCCCTATTCCACACCTTATTCCCCCTTTACATACATGCCTTACCCCTTCCCATCACACCCATACATCTTACCCTTTCCTGTCACCTGTTAGGAGAAAGAGAACTTTAAGTTATAAGAGTTGAGTAGAAAATGGTGGGACCCATTTCTTTTTGTCGGGGAGTGTGTGACGACCACAAAAGTGTCACATTTTGTGTTTATGAAAAAGAGTAACAAGAAGATAATTGTCTTTTATTTTAAATACAATTTATTGTAATCCATTTTGAAAAAGGTACCCCAAAGAGTTTGCATTTCTTAATGCAGTGGTTTATTTCTATATTCAAATGTATATGTTGTAATGTTTGCTCCATGCCAGCAGGGGGCGAGGGCGGTTTCCGTTTTTAGTGACTTGCATTGCGTTTTCCCTTCATTACTGCAAGTGCCTGAAACTGAACAGCCGTGTCCTCATCTCTCTCCTGTTTCTCAGGTTCGTAAATGTACAAATATGCTTTGAAATGTGGGATTAGCCCTGCTGAAATGTAGTTGGGATGTTTGTGAACTGTTTTAGTGAAACAATTGTCGATGTAGACTTCTTGTGATTTTGTTTGAAGTAAGTTTAACACGGAGGTAAAGTCTAGCCGTTTAACAGTGCAGTGATCACGCACGACATGCATGGTAGTGGAAACCAATTCAGTTTAATGCACGCGCCTTCCCCACGTGAACGTACGCCTCAGTAATGTTTTAGAAACTTACAATGTCGATGTGTATCGTTTATTTTGCCGCCTGTAAGGTCCCAACCATTGTGTTTTTGCTATGAGTGTTCATGAAGGAAAAAAGGTGACTGTTTAAAAACGAGTTTTGTTTACATTGAGCACTTAAGGTTTATGAGGGTAAAATGCAGTATTGTCTTGATTTGAAACGAAGTAAAATACTTTCATAAGAAGTTTAAAAGTAACTTTAACATTATGCTGGTTAAAATACCATTGTCTATGTAATTCATTTTTGATAAATACCGGTAGGTTAAAACACTATGCTGAAGAGTAAGTGAACATGTATTTTGGAGAAAAGAGATGTTATTTTGCTTGGACTTTGCACTGAAGAATATTCTGATTTTGTGATGACATGGACACTGAAATTCATTGAGAATGCTCAAAGGACATTGAATACTGAATATGTTGAACATAAAAAACAGAACTTAATACAAGTGTGTATTTAAAAGTGGAACTTTAATAAAAATTACTGCAAGTGCCTGAAACTGAACAGCCGTGTCCTCATCTCTCTCCTGTTTCTCAGGAACTTATCTGTCAACCAAGGTGCCGTTGCTACGGTACCCGTTACACATGGAAGCAGAAATTAGTATCTAAGTGTTGCGTTAATGCACAATAAGTATGGATATCCATGTTTGTAGGCATGTTCAAGTAATTGCTTTCAACTGAAGTATTTTGGATGTGATTGATGAATGAGAATCTTCACCAGGGCCGCCGCCGCTTGGCGTGGAAGTCCTAAGACTAACTGGTCAGGAAGCCCCCCTCATAATTAAATAATAATATTAATAATAACATCATCATAATAATATAATGCTATTTGGTTGTGTGCAGTGGGCAGAGTTCAATTGTGTGCTGTGGATTGCTGTGTCACAATAGCTGTGTATACATGGGCACTTCTGATCCGATTAGAATAGGAATATTTTTTTAATCCGATCAGGAATCCCCTCGGCCCGGATCAGAATTCTAATCGGAATAGGTGGTGTAGTCCGATCAGATGGTCCATGTATACACTCTATTCCACTTGGTTGTTCGTGACGCTATAGTGTCACATATTTTAACAAAGAATCTCTGCTATCCGAACATTTTCACGCCACATTGGTCGCTGACAGCACATCGGAGTGCCGCTGTTTCGCACCTGCCGATAAACGCAAGATTAAGTACAGCAGCGTCGCTTCCAACAGCACCTTCAGAAAAACTAAAATTATAAATAAAGCAACAATTTCATGTCTATCGCAGTTTCAACCATATAACTAGGGCTCTTACTAACCACAGTCCCTGGTAACCGCGCGTGACATGTATTGGAACGTTCGAGGTTATTGTAATGTATACACTTTATTCCAATCAGACTAATCAGATCAAATCTATTCCGATCGGCGAAAAAAGCGCCATATATACACAGCTAATGACAATGGGAGTTGGAGTTTCCCAGTTGGGCTTTCACTTAGTATAACATAATATAGTAACTACTAATAATAATAAAATGTAGGCCTATTAATAATTTGGCCTAGAAATATGTTTTTTTGCTTCATGTACACATCCATCACATTTAGACCACATCATATTGATTACCTCAAGAACCCATAGTTGACCTCCAAGGTCAAACAGAATGCCTCTCCAAATGTATAATTTTATCATTGTATTTGACCGATACCTTCAATAAACATATAAATAAAAAAAAAAAAAAAACAGAATGCCTCCACAACATAAGGTATATCTAATGCTGTTAAGAGAAAAACAATAAGTTTCATACTTTTATCATCTTGTGCCCAGTAGTATATATTTAGAGCCTTAACAGTTCTCCTTGGACTCTCAAGGTCATGAGAGGTCAGATCCAACT
The DNA here is from genome assembly GCF_034702125.1 of Engraulis encrasicolus. NCBI lineage: Eukaryota > Metazoa > Chordata > Actinopteri > Clupeiformes > Engraulidae > Engraulis > Engraulis encrasicolus. Next base: position 22,542,975 of record NC_085879.1, read on the forward strand.
TACCCCCATAGCAGAGAATTAACATTAAAGTGATACTGGCACATTTTTGGAAATAAGCTTATTTTACACCTTCACTTGAGTTAAATAATAGGGTTTTACCTTTCCCCTGTACTTTCAACCGTTCTCTGGGTATGTCAGTGCAAATTTGTCCTCCAAGCTAGCAGTTAACATTGAGTTCCATGAGACCAGCTGGCGGCTAACTGGTCTCATAGGACTCAATGTTAACTGCTAGCTTGGAGGTAAAACTTGCACCGCCATACCCAGAGAACGTTTGAAAGTACAGGAGAATGGTAAAACCTTATTATTTGACTCAAGGGGAGGTGTGAAATAAGCTTATTTCCAAAAATGGGACAGTATCACTTTAAGTCTACCTAACTATGGTAGAAATGTCATGCTTTAGTAGTAGTAGCCTTTATTGTTTCCAAGGGGAAATTCGTTCTCACCACACAGGGTGCAGTCGCCGCAAGAGCAGCGCCTATTAAGAACACCTGTCAACCCACCTGTACATTACATGCACAATACAGTTTAAGACAAGGGAAGGGAGGGGTAGGGTAGACATGGACAAGGCAGGTAGACAGGCGGCTTTATGAAAGCATAATGCATAACAACATAGGGAGAAGAGAGGGGGGAAAAAGTCTCATGCCTTCAAATTATGGTGCGCACAATATCTCAATATCAATATCACAATGCACAGAGCATCTTCACTGTGTTGTTCTTCCAGGGATATTGTTCCTGCATTGGCCTTTGGCCTAGGCCACTGTAGACAGTGGTGCCAAAACAGATTAGAGTTGTTAGGCTTTTTGGGTTGAGCGCCTGCGTTCCACAATTTTCCATGCCTGCCCAAACTTAGATGGCGGTCGACCTGATTAATTCTCATTGCAACTCTGTTGGCTTCTCTCCGAGGTGGATCCCATTTGGCAGTTGCAAGCCACAAGTCCAAAAAGTGTCCACAAGTCCAGTCCCTTCACGGTTCACAACCACAGGTCTGAGCACCAAGAGCAATTGCACCACCTTAACAATCATTCTGAGGCAGCCTGGGGCTGTGAGTGGCCGCTACAGTTTATAACAAATTTGATAAATCAGGCTCAAGAATAATCCAATCATCAAGAAGTCTGAAATCCTGATTCCGAAAAAGTAAATATCCATGGCCATCGGTGACTGGCACATGACACGCTACTCCGCCAAAGCATCCATCACGTCACCTGTCGCCATGGTCCCATCTGGATAGCTGGGCTCTCCTGAACTCACTTTAATGGTGACAATTGCGTAGATCAACCAGTTGATCAAATCCATGTTTAATTCCGTTCAGAAAAGCAAGACAGTGAGATTCTCTGTAGGTGAACAGAACAAAACAAGACTGGCATACCATTGGAAAAGATAAGGGAGGGAGAGAGATCAGAAAGTGTGTCCGCCTCCACCGAGAGCCAGAGAGAACATTTGTACAGTCTTTAAATGGGTGATGCACCACTATACAGTAGCCTACACTACAGCCGTCTCCAAAAGTTTTGTCGCCTATCCATCTATTTGGAATAAACAGCTAGTAACCTGACTTTCAATGAATCACTTGGCTTCAGAAGTCACTCATATGAAAGTTACAACCCTCCCGAATTAAGTTTTGTGTACAAAAATAAATGTCGTGCTCCAAAGAAAGATTATCCTTTAATGAACACAGACAGGGCAGATTTTCACAAGACAAAAGTTTTGTCGCCTATCGAACATAATGTGAAAATGAGCGGATAAGTCACTTCAAAACACTTCAAACACGCAGATCGGGTGTCATTCTTAATCACTGAATCACTCTCACCTCTTCAGAAAATCAACTTTGGCCTTAGATGTATGTTTATGGTCATTGTAATCATGGAAAGCAACACAATGAAAAACAATGAAGGTCAATGAGGGATGGTGACATATTTGCTATTGGTAGAACAATATGTTAGAGCCATAATAGATAATTGTGAATAGTGAATAGTAATTTAATTTTGTACTGCATATTTACTGCTGTTAAGTAATGTTATTTTCTTGTGATTAATATTGCTTAATTTTATTAACATATGCATGACGTCACTTTTTGCTGTATTAAAACTGTTTTGCGTGACGAGGAAGGTCAGAGCGCAGCAGTCTTTGACCGAGACAGCAACGAGACAAGACCCATCGAGACTATCCAGAAAGCAACGAGACCACGCCATGTCGAGATAACACGGAGACCACGAGGCGTGACAATATGAAGTTTTAAGTTTGATTTTATCCGTTTTATTTCTGTAATGTGACAATTTTCTTATATAAACAGTTTGAACTTTACACGGAGTCTCGCGTCATGGACTTAAGCTCAAAGAACTGGTCATAATATAAGAATTCAAGAAACTGCACCTACACAATACATTTTTAACTTCATGATTTAATCAATGATAAAAGCCCTCACACACCAGCAGCATGCATGCAGCTCCACATTAGAGCTGTATCCCTCCCATGTTTGACTTTAGGCACCATGTATTTTCTTCAGATTTGGCCTATGTTCATTTTGTTTAAAGCTCATATGTCGGAAAGGGCTGAGCCGAAAAATGTGGCATCACCGGGTACTGACAAGTCAAGGGTAGCATGACCAATACAACAGCATATTGAAATTGACTTCAGTTGTCCCTTAAATGTCTCCCGCCAATCACTAGCAATGAATGAATAAAAAAAAGATTGTGTTATCACTTACATCCATTTGTGGCCCTACCGTGGCTGATATGGTAGGGCACATGTTTACCACTCGGCCGACCCGGGTTCGATTCCCGGTCCGGGTCCTTTGCCGGTCCTTCCCCATCTCTCTCTCCCAGCTCACTTCCTGTCTCTCCTCCACTATCCTGTCTCACAGAAACCAATAAAGGCTGAAAAGCCCCCCAAATATAATAAAAAATAATAATAATTTACATCATATGAAAAATCGGTAACTTAGCATTCATTCTGCCAGGGTATGGAAACATATGAGCAGCACTGTAGTCTCTATAGCCTAGTAAGGCAACCACAAGTTCCACCTGCCGCTCAACTGTCTGTGCACGCCACTGCAGACATGTCTTATCTGTTGGCACTTAGCCTTTAAGGGGTAAGCCCCCCCCCCCCCTGTTATTCTAGAATTTAACTCAAACAGTGTACAACTCCCCTTGAACTGTGCTTTAAAAAAAAATCTCGCAAAATCCTTGTGACATATTGAGAACTCAAAATTTTGTTGAATAACGTATATTTGATGGTACTCCTCACCAACATAGAGCTACGCTGAACCCAATGCACTTGCCAGATTATACGTACATATTAGAGTCAGAATAACACGACCAAGTTGTGATGTAGTATTTGTAGCGACTGTCTACAAGTTTTGTTTTTCATCCAGAAAGAAAGTATGCCATAGAGCAGGGATGTCAAACTCAGGCCCGTTTTATTCGGCCCGCGAGATCATTTCAAATCTGTGTTGCAGTTGGCCCACATGCACCATTAATGTATAGCCTAACAAGACTTGAACATGAAATATGGTGTGTCACAGGAGACACATTTGAACTGCCATACATGATGGGAAAGAGTGTGTGTGAAATGTAATTATGAGTAGGCCTATGATGCGCATGTACGCACAATTTTAGTCATTTAAAAAAAATAATGTTGAATTTGGCCCGCTTATTTGGCCCAGATTTTAATTTTGGCCCTCAGTCAATTTGTGTTTGACACCCCCTGCCATAGAGTGATGTGCCCTACGATGTGAAGTTAATAATACCACTGTGAATGATCAGAAGAAATAAGGTGAACTAAGGTATTCCTGGCAACAACACACACATTGGTCCTGAATCATTGTAATCAATTACCAAGCAATCGGCCTATCCTGATTCACGTTGGCAGCCAGAGTTTATGATTTCCAGCATCTTAGTTAGAGTATTACTTGTCTATTGGAGCCAAGATCTCTTGGCGTGTGCCAGGTGAAAGAAATCAGGCAAAGTGGGCAAAAAAATATGCCACCCAAGCTGACACCTTGGCTGTTCTGTTGTTAATTCTTCACTAACAGGCACTAACACTAAACAGAAGTTTGTTAGTATAGTATAAACACTCTCATCTGGCCTTAGATAACCTCTCAACATTGTCTGACATGATCAATTGTTAAGTTTTGTGTTTCCTCAGGCTGCAGTAACAGTTCAACTGCTCGCTCCAAAAATAGTAGCCCAATTGCCACAACTAAACAAGATCTGGTTGAAGGAAAATCATTGGAGACATGAGGGACTATGAAGAAGTTACATCCTTTCTTGGAATCTGGGGACCTTTCCAAAGAACCATTTACGTTCTCCTCAGCCTCAGCAGCATTCCCAATGGATACGTGGGAATGTCGATGGTTTTCCTGGCGGACATTCCTCCTCATCACTGCAGAGTTCCATCTCTGAACAGCAGCTATGGAGGACTGGGCTACAATCTGTCCATCCCGACTGAGGAGCTGAAAGGGGAGACCATCCTGAGTCGCTGCAGACGCTACACTGAACAGGAAGACTCTGGCTCTGCCTACAGCAACAACACAGAGGGCTGTCTGGATGGCTGGGTGTTCAGCAAGAAGCAGTATGTGTCCACTATTGTCACAGAGGTGAGTCTCTGATGAATATTTACACGAGATTAATTCAGCCAGGAGTATCATTGTACTGCATTCGTTTGATGGCACGGCACACAGTAAATCATTCATCATGTGGCCCTACCGTGGCTGATATGGTAGGGCACACGTTTACCACTCGGCCGACCCGGGTTCGATTCCCGGTCCGGGTCCTTTGCAGGTCCTTCCCCGTCTCTCTCTCCCAGCTCACTTCCTGTCTCTCCTTCACTATCCTGTCTCACAAAAAACAATAAAGGCTGAAAAGCCTCCATAATCATTCATCATGTACATGTAATATTCCACAGTGGGATCTTGTGTGTGATGATGCCTGGAAAGCCCCATTCTCTGTGACTGTGTTCTTCTTTGGTGTGCTGACGGGGTCTTTCATCTCAGGAATCTTATCTGACAGGTAGGCTAATCATATCCTAATGAATTCCTCCAAAATTCAGTGACCAAAAATTATTCATTGTTTACAGTAAAAACATTTAGACATGTGTTATGAAAACCTCACCTACGATACTTTGTGAAGGTATGGAAGGAAGATCATCTTCTTCGCCACCATGGCAGTGCAGACGGTCTTCAGTGTGATCCAGGCTGCCTCCACCAGCTGGGAGATGTTCTCTGTCCTCTATTTCCTAGTTGGAATGGGACAGATAGCCAACTACTGCTCAGCTTTTGTTCTGGGTGAGTATGCTGTATTATGTAATGCATTACTATAGTCGGACAGCCCATTCAAATGCGTTGGCTGCGGAAGCGTTGCCCAACCACGAAAAACGGGACTTTATCATGACTGCACGATGAGTGTTATAGATGTTTTTCCTGGTGATTTCATGGTGACACTGCAATATTATGTGAGATACGGTTGTACTATACTATTAATTTACTATTATTGTACTTCACTGTACTAAGTAGTTGCTTCAATACCTCTTTAACATTGACAAATAGAGCAATATACTAGGATATAATATAATATAATATAATATAATATAATATAATATAATATACTAGAATAATAATACATACATATCAGGGCTGGACTGACCATCTGGCAGACAGGGCATTCTCCCGGTGGCCCTACAGTCCTGGAGGGCCTATGCTGTTGCGTTTTGTTTGTTTGTTTGTTTGTTTTTTTTTCCTTAGAGGCCAGCCCCCAATTTAGATGAGGCAACCAATTGGTCTATCTTTAATATAGACAGTGGACTGAGCTGCAGACGCAGGAGACGATGTGAGAGGCATGGTCTGAGACAAAAATATCAGGGCTGTTTTTCGATCCCAGTCAAGTCCTAGAAGTTATGACACCATTTTTATGATGCTTGTGGTTAGGTTGTAATATAGTGTAGGTTGTTTTTTATTTGTTAACAGGAAGCGAACTTCTGACCAAGTCATGCCGAATAAGCTTCTCCACTCTGGGTGTTGCCCTAACGTATGCAGTCGGTTACATGTGTCTTCCTCTCTTCGCCTACTTTCTTCGAGACTGGAGAACACTTCTCCTAGCCTTATCTGCACCTGGATTCCTGTACATCATTTTGTGGTGGTAAACCCCTTTCTATATTTAACCCATTGTACCCTGGAAACACATAAACTCTATATTCAGGTTCTTGAGATTTTAGGGTTTTCTGTTAAAAATGTGGGTATTTTAGAGCTGTATGAACACATTCTAATGCATAATGCAACTTATTTCATGTTTGTATGTGCTTCGGAGATTGAGATATTTAGGTTTTAATAGGCAGAGGGCACCCTTTCCCTAAAAGGGCCTAGGCTAAAATGGGTTAAAGTCACCAGTATGACCATGTTTTTTTTCCTACCATCATCTTCTTGCAATTCCTTCTTCTGTGACTATAGTGATTTTGAGTTTAGTTATGCCTGAAGGTGCCACACCCAAGGCAGCATACTGCTCACTGATTGTTCAGTTAGAATAGAATAAAAACACTGTTCATACTGTTTAGTAAGTCTGATAACTCTGGACGTTTCCCAATGTCTAGCGTGCGTCCTTCGAAATGCGTCCTTCATAATCACGCCCATTGATTTGATACTCTTTGGTGAACTCTGCAGAGTATCCAATCACTGGGTGTGACTAATTGAGCTGACACACTTACAAGGCTCATACACTACACATTGGGAAATTATCTCTCTCTCTCTCTCTCTCTCTCTCTCTCTCTCTCTCTCTCTCTCTCTCTCTCCCCCAGGTATATTCCAGAGTCTCCTCGCTGGCTGCTTTCTCAGGGGCGCGTGGAAGAGGCGGAGGCCATCATTCGAGCAGCAGCCAAGAAGAATGGCATCACTCCCCCAGACGTCATCTTCAAACGAGATGACACTGCAAGATTAATAGTAATCCAATCCTCTTACTTGTACTGACACAGTAAATGTCAATCAAAATTGTCCAAATTTTTCACATCAGCAAACAAAAAAATTAACACCCGAACGCTGTGTTTTTTCCCATTACGTTGTATCTAAAGAATAATGTTGGAGAGCAGAAGAGTTACACATGGATCGATCTTTTCAGAAGTGCTAATATGAGAAATATTACATTGATTAACATCATCATTTGGTAAGTAAATGCCAATTAAAAGAAATGTCAATTAAATGATCCATTGAGGTACAGATAATGTGTACTGAAAATCATTTCTATTACCAATAGTGCTGATTTTTTTCTTTACGGAAGCATATTGCTGCCCCCCAAAGTTATTTGATTCAGCATCACGTTATTTTTCAAGATCTCTCAAGTCCTAATGTCCAGATACAGTGTATGGTATTTTCTCATTGTAATGTGAACTTATCATATTATTTCAAGATATGTCCTCTACTCTGTACACTGTTCGTTTGACATAGACACAGCATAGACACATCTGTTCTAAACACCTTTTAATCCAACAGGATAATAGTATCTCTGACTTACTACGGTTTGTCCCTGAACACCCCTAATATGGATGGGGACCCTTACCTGAACTGCTTCATCGCGGCATGCAGTGAGGTGGTTGGTTACACCCTGAGTTGGGTGGCTGCTCGCTACATCTCTCGCCGCCTCACTGTGTCATTGCCCCTGTTTGTCTGTGGGGCCGTACTTCTCATCATCAAATTTGTTCCCGAAGGTGGGTAGATTATTTCTTGTCCTATGGAACTGGCTGTGAGTGACTGACTGTAATAGCATGGCTTTGACTAAGACTATTTAGTGGCAAATTTTGACATTAATGTACACACAGTATCTCTGTGGAAGAGTCCCAAAAGTGTGAAAAAACGTAGAGGCTGGCATCTACATTAGAATTCATGCACAGCAAACCTGAGAAGAGTGTTGTGACCTTGACCTTGACCTTGACCTGATTTTGCCCTACAGAGAATGGGGTTACCGAGGAGACCTTGCTCATCTTCTCTAAAGAATTGCAGTAGTTGTTTTTTTTAATGAAGCTCTTTAAAAACAGTTCTTCATGAAGTTTTTTGCTTATTTTACAAGCAAAGCATTTTGCAAGTGTAGCGGATGGTGTGCAGGACATTTGTCTTACTACTTTCCACCATACCCTTGGTTAGATCCATTTGAACTTGTTTCAATTGAGAGTTGTTCATTATACAAAAACAAACTCTGAGACAATGATGAGATTAAATGCATATTTCCAAAATTGCTTGTCGCTTCCAGAGCTCAATGCCTTGACTATTACACTGGTGATGATTGGAAAGACGTGCGTCACAGGAGCCTTTGGCTTCCTGTACCTCTACGGCACAGAGCTCTTCCCCACTGTCGTGCGCAACATGGGCCTGGGTGTCTCCTCCATGGCGTCTCGGATCGGGAGCACGGTATCTCCATATGTGGCCTACATCGGTGAGTCTGCATAAGACAGCTGGTCTTCATCCAAAAAAAACCCAAACTTTAGGGGTGTTCAGATCAGAAGTGTCCGAAAGTGACCAGAAGTGTTCAGAAGTCATTGTTCATAATAATAATAATAATAATAATAATTGTATTTGTATAGCACTGTTTCATACAAGGCATGTAACTCAAAGTGCTTAACAAATGGAAAAAAAAAAAAACATTTTTAGAGATAGATTTAAAAGGAGAGGTATAGAGGAGAGGCAGAAAAAGCAGGAAGGCAGAGGAAGAAGAGATAGACAGAGAATGTAGAGTCATAAGGTCAACGTATGATAGGACCAGGATTCTTAGATGTGTAAGGTCCATAGTGGCTGGGCCTATCATAAGTCATAGATAGTCACACAGAGATTGGGCGCTCAGGTGCGGCCCCTGGTGGCATCAGGGGTGAGGAAAAACTCCCTTTCGCTTGATTCATAGTTTGTAAGGGGGAAAAAAAAGCTCAGTGAAGTCTGAGAAAAAAAAAAGACCCCCTATAGTCAGGAAGAAACCTCAGGCAGAGACCAGCGGCCACCTAGGGGAGCCCCCTGCCAGGGCTGGTTGCGAGTAGTAAGGGCGCTGCGGCAGCTGGGACACTATGACGCCTTGGCAGCTAGGAGTTGGCAAGGATGAAGAGGTGGGTCTTCAGCTGCTTCTTAAAGGAGTCGACGGAGGTGGTTGATCGAATCTCGATGGGGAGGGCGTTCCATCTCTTGGGCGCATAGCAGGCAAACGCGGCGTCGCCGATCTTCTTCTGCGGGGGGTGGGGGGTCCTTAGCAGCTTGGCATCAGTGGACCTGAGAGCTCGAGCAGGGGCATAAAAAGAGAGCATGTCTGAGATATAGCTAGGGGCAAGTCCATTTAATGCTTTAAATACTGTGAGCAGAATCTTAAAGTCGATTCTGTAAGAGACAGGTAACCAGTGCAGGTCTGCCAAGACAGGAGAGATGTGCTCTCTCATTCTGGTTCTTGTTAGGATTCTTGCCGCAGAATTTTGAATGAGTTGCAATTTGTCAATTAATTTTTTTGGGAGACCAGAGAAGAGAGCATTGCAGTAGTCTATCCTACTGGTGACAAAGGCATGAATAAGTTTCTCAGCGTCTTGTTGGGGGCCAAGCCGCGCACTTTGTTAACATTTCTAAGATGGAAAAAAGCAGATTTTGTTATCTTGTTGATGTGAGGCTCAAAGCTCAAATCCGAGTCTATGACCACACCTAGGCTAGTAACCTTATCTTTAATGTGTATGCTTAGGTCACCTAGGCTTGAGTGGAGTTTTGCACGTTTTTCCTTAGGCCCAATGAGCAACACTTCAGTTTTATCCTCATTTAATTTTAGGAAGTTACTGTTCATCCAATCTGTGATGGCAGACATGCATTTAGTCAAGGCATGAATGGCAGTGGTTTGGCTAGGCTCGACAGAGATATATAGTTGAGTGTCATCGGCATAGCTATGAAAATCAACATTGTGCTCTCTGATGATGGAGCCCAGGGGCAACATATAGAGAGAGAAGAGGAGAGGGCCCAAGCAACTACCCTGAGCAACTCCAAAAGGCACATCATACTTGTTGGAGACGTGTTCTCCGATGGTGACAAAAAACTGCCTTCCTGTAATATATGTTTTGAACCACTCTAAGACGTGACCGGACAAGCCTACCCAAGATTCAAGGCGGTCAATTAGTATGTTGTGGTCTATCGTGTCAAAGGCGGCACTGAGGTCGAGGAGGATAAGTGCTGAAACTTTGTTTGCGGCAGTGCTGAGCCTAAGATCACTTATTATTTTGGTTAGTGCTGTTTCGGTGCTATGGTTGGCTCTAAAGCCTGATTGGAATTTTTCCAAGATATCATTCCCAGCCAGATGTTGATTAAGCTGTTTAAATACAACTTTTTCTAGTACCTTGCTTATAAAGGGGAGGTTTGATATAGGTCTGTAGTTGTTTAAAGAATTCTGATCAAAATTTGTCTTCATGCATGGGTAGTTGGGTAACCAAGGCAAATTTGCTGGCATTGTGGGTGAATTGGGTGACAGAGGTGACAATGTGGATTGTGTGTAAATTATAGAATTCCCTAGAATACATGGGTTCTCATTTTTTTTCTCCTGGCTGCGCGACACTAGCCGCTCACAACTCAACCTCTGATTGTTGAAAACCGCTGTCGGTCAAATAATTTGCTCACATGGTTGGCTGCCAGTGTCTTTAAAAAAAAATCCATGCAAATCTTCGTCAGCAGCAGTTGTGGCCTAGAACCAGTTTCAATAACAATTCAGTCTTCATATATTGAACTTTAATGCTGGTTATTTTAATGCTTAACCTGCATTAACGAACATGCTGTATAAACAGTGCAAGAAAAAAGTATGTGCACACAACATGTTGTTCTTTTTAGTATTTTGAAGATAAAAATCAGGTTCTGATTATTTGGATCATTACCCGAATTTAGCAGTCAGATTAAACCGTTCAGTTCCCAAGTTAAGATTTTATTTCTGTTTCTCTTGCCCAAACCCTCATCAGTCTATTCTCTTATTGACAGGTACGTATAACAAGGTGCTACCCTATATTCTGATGGGGACCTCCAGCATCATCTCTGGTGTATTAGGGGTCATGCTACCAGAAACAAAAGATGAAGAGCTTCCAGAACTTATCAGTCAAGTCAAGCCTCTCAGATGGTAATCAAGAGTTTCTTACTGCTGGTTTTGTGTTTTGTCTTGCCAGTGTTGAGAAGTACTTTGTAGAACTATGGTTGCATACTTTAACATTTCCTTTTTATTTTGCAGGTATTGCCGTTCGCAGAAAGAGAAAGAAGGGACCTGCCATCAAGAAAATTCACGAGTTGAAATTCGACTGGATAAGAGAGACGGCTAACTCCAGTCAAACATTTTCAGACAAGGCTTGGGTCCATGTCTTCACCAGGGTCACTTTATGTAAACGTCACATCTTTGTTTTTTATACGCCTTCCATCATCATCTATTGCAGGGATGGGCAACTGGAGGCCCGGGGGCCACATGCGGCCCGGCTCCTAACTCAGTGTGGCCCTTAGGCTACATTAAACATAAATAAATAAATAATGACCAGCTTTTTCAAGACACTACTGAATTAATCCATTGTAATTATACTGTTGGCCAATAGAGCACACTCCTATTCTTTCCAAATCAAATCAAAACATTGGCAGTCAATGAGCAACCAACTGCATCTCGAGCTATAGTTGCAGTCAGATCCCTGGTCATGTGGCCCTCCGATGGTGACAATGAAAAAAAATGTGGCCCTCCATATCATGACAGTTGCCCATCCCTGATCTATTGCATATATTTGCTCTTGGAAGGAGTAATGACAATTGTGATTTACTTATGTCCACCAGTAGGAGGTGCTACTGAGCATGGAGCACAATTTCACCTATATAACCCATTTAAGCCTAAACACCTTCCAAAAAGTGCCTGCTAAATGCCAAACCCCTTTTTGGGGAAAGGTGCCCTCAGCCTACAAAAACATACCGCATACTGTATATCTCAGCCTCCGAACCACATAAAAACATGAAATAAGTTGCATTTAAAAGCTAAGATCATTATCTTGCATTGGAATGTGTTCATACAGCTCTACCATATCCACAAATGTAATTTTAAAAATCTCATAAACCTGAATGCTGTGTCTATGCAGCTCCAGGCAACTAGATTAATGCTGTGTACACAGAACAATTGGGGCTGATGCTATCGAAAATAGAGAGTTATTGACAATAAGGTAGTAAAAAAGGCATACAATAAATAATCGCCACTAGAGCATGAAACAACAATTTGTAGAGGAACAGATCTGTATCAAGCAGGTGGTCACACCGGTGATCACACCAAACAAAATAAACACACAGGAAAAAAAATGAAAACTTACACGCTCTCTCACACATGTGCCGAAGTTAGGCAGCACACTGGTCACACGCCTTATATTGCACACGATACTCACTGCACTAGTTTAGATATTTGTAAGCACTAATAGCTAGTTAATTGTGCTCCTCCTCACAAAGGTAGCCCTGCAAACAAGTACTGTCCTCAAATAAATATAATGCACAGACAAACAAGAACAAACACAGAAACAAAGTAAATAGACCAGCTGAAATTAAATCCAAAATAAAATGCTACTATATATTATAATAAAACTGTGACACTAAGGAAAAAACAGTGGCTAGTTGGCTCCTAAAATGGTCCTCCTCAGGACTGGAGAACTGTGCACACACCGGCTGACTATCCATCTCCTGCTGACACTTCTGTCTTGGAATTGAAACCGGCGTAGTTAGTGGTGGCTGATGTGAAACTGTTCCACAAAGTTTAAGCAGTGCAGCACAGGAAGGGTTAATGTGAGCGTCTGAGCTTTGTGTAGGAAGAATTTATGTGAGCAGTGTATCTTCTGCAGACCAAACACTTCCTATACTGCTTTAGGTACTGAGTAAACTTTCTCATTACCCTGGACCTCATCCAATCAGGGGCCTCCCTCGTTGTTGTTTTTACTGCATTTATACATCATCGATTATTATGGAGGCGCCTACGAATTGTTCTTTGCTCATTGTAGAAGCTGTTCAAATAGTGCATTTGGACAGAAACTTCCTAATGTGCCTTTATCTGAACATGTTCTAGGTTGTTTTCATTCGTCTTGGAAGTTACTGCACTATTTCACACCTGTATTAATATCTGCCTGAATCGGTCACTTGTTGCAGAAAAAACTGAATTAAATGTGGTCTCTGCGTAACTCTGTCTATTTAATTGAGAATAACCCAAGCAACAATCAATAACACGATCAATAGATAATCCATAATGGGAAACAGTAGTCAGGTATTATAGAAAGGCAAATGAAGAAAATAAAACAAGCTGGACTTTTAACTGGGCATTACTGCCCTCTAAAGGTAAAGCCTACAAACTGCATGTCATCCAGGACACCATGGCCACAATATCCAGGAGTTGTAGTAGCCAATCACAGAACGTGGAGGAATAACAAGGCATACTGGCAAACAGAAGCTTCAGATTGGTTTAGGGATCCCCCATGGTTAAAGGAGCACTTCTGCCAATTTCAATATGCTGTTGTATTGCTCACGCTTCCCTTGACTTGTCAGTACCCGGTGATGCTGCATTTTTTGGCTCAGCCCTTTCCGAGATCTGAGCTATTCTAAATCACGATTTTTTATAAATGTAAACAAACTCTACCAGGATCTTGGAAAAGGCTGAAGAAAAAAAAAATCTCAGATACTGACAATTTCAGGGTAGTGTGAGCATTACAACTGCATGTTGAAATTGGCTGAAGTTATCCTTTAAAACAGGTTCAACACCATCTGTCAATCAAAGTTTAGGCCGTTCCATCAGGCTGCTTGAAACCTGTTTGTGGCGTCACCTCTTGGTTCCCTTGCCACACACAGAACACATACTCCCATGGAAGATGACAAGGGGACAAAGGGGTCAGTTGCCTCGGGTCCAGAGAGAGAGAGGGGCCAGAATTAGGTCCTCATTACATTGTGCAAACACTGGTTAATTACTTCCCCCACCAACCTGGCGGGTTGGGAGTCCAACCGGCAAACTTTGGGGTACAAGTCTGACGCCCTAACTGCTTACCCAAGACTGCCCTTGGGGCACTGTTTTGGATTGACCACTTGCACAGGTGAGACATAAATGCAATTTCGTTTTGTGCAGTGAGCACTATGTATGTGCTGTGGAGTGCCATCACAATGACAATGGGAGTTTCCCTAGTGGTCTTTCTGTCTTTCATGAACTTAACCACTTAACGCTCAGAAGAATTTTATACATTTTTGTCATCTTTAACTGCAAGGGTTACAATTATTACCCAGTTTGTGCTAAACTAACATCCATGGTCTTGTTAGAAAGGTATGACTCTGGAGTATGTCACTAAATAGTCAGAAGACCAATCAAATGTACTGTCACAAAAATATTTGGAATAAAACACTAAAATTCTTGGTGGGGAAGTGGAGAAAATAAATGTTAACCCAAATAACAGTGTAGCCCACTGTGAAAGCAATTCTCCCGCTGAAACCCAGCAAAAAACTTGCCTCAAGTCTTGTAAAAAAAAGTCCAGTCCAAAGGATTCGCTTGATATCCACTGAAAACGCGTAAAAACACGCACTGCCAAAACCGCCTCTGGAGGTCCCATTGACGGCCATTCATTTGGGGAGTCCAAAAAAGGCAGGTTGGCGGAGGGGTTTCCTCTAATTATCAGAAGCGAGCTTTTCGGCACAAAAAACGTAGAAAAAATCTCACTCTCTGGAGGTCTCGTTCCTACCGAGTCTGACGCATGACGAAGCCCATCGAGAGCACGCTTTTTCTGGCTGCCGGTCCGCGGCGGTCCGGTCCTCACTCTGGAGGTCTGCAGAGCTGGAGGTTTTGAGCTTTTCACCAAGGTGTTCCTGAGACTACCCGGTTTTGAAGGAGTGACCATGAAGCTCGCAACGTTGGGAAAGCACATCAACGAGAAAGATAGCGCTGATTGGTCAGAGTGCCGGCCTATAGGCACAGGCATGGTTTGAAAGACCACGGGTTGTTCTCATCAACAATCTTCGGATATACTATTAATAGGGGCCAGACTAAATTACACATCCAATCTCACATATAGGCTGGTTTATCAGGCTACTCCATAGGACTTTGTGATGTACAGTATGAAGTACTATGAAGTGCACACCTCCTTTGGCCAGGTGCGTTGGAGTGGAACCCCTGGGTCACCAACGTTAGAGACAAGAAAGCTCCCACACACTGTTGACATATGCAGCGTTTACTTGCAATGTTTCAGTCTGTTGACCTTCTTCAAAGGAGGTCAATAAACTGAAACGTTGCAAGAAAACTTCTTCAAAGGTCAATAGACCGAAATGTTGCAAGTTAACGCTACAAATGTGAACAGTGTGCGGGAGCTTCCTTGCCTCTGATGTAAGAAGTAAACTATCTACCAATGTTTTTTTTTTAACTTTGGAAAAGATTGTGAAAAATGTTATTAACAAAAACATTGCTCTGGATGTATTTGAAATCTTTTTTTTGTAATCTATAGTCACATAATCAAGGCCATTTTATGATTACTTGCTGTTAAGGGCTCTTTCTTACAGTACTTTTAACACCACTTCAAAGTCTATATTGCTCTCATAAAACAAAGAAGTATGTCAAGAGATAGGTTGATGACGCAAGGACAGAAACTGAGCAAACAAGATATATAAGCAAGGACAAGGATCAGAATTGGGTCAAATAAAATGCAGAGCATCAAAAAATGTATACTCACTTAAAATAATTTTAAAGTAGATGCTTATTATTAAAATTCTGAAAAGAACTGAAACTAATAGAATTTACAGAAATCATGTTATTGGTTTGCCACCATCTCTAAAACTCACGCCCATCCTGGTCAAGGGGCTACTTCTCCTTGTTATGTTATGTAATGCCTGAATCGCCAGTGTCCCTACCAGAGCCGTAAAGTATTTTATTTGCACGACTCTTTGTAGCAATCCATACTTTTTTTTTTACAATGTCCAGAGGGCAGAGGGCTGGATATGCTGCTGACATTGCTGAACCCAAGTGCACTCCTCCCTCCTGTTCAACCAGTCCTGCTCTGGCAACGCTTTAGTGGGTGATGGCATTCTACATGTATACACATGCTGGCTGTTCATACCCATTGGAATACTTTCGGTAGCATCGCATCATGGCTGATTATGAGGAAGCCATTGCATTTTTAGGGGTCTGTGGTCCTTTTCAAAGACTGATTTTCATTCTGTTGAGCCTTAGTGTTATTCCCAATGGATACATGTCCATTTCAATGGTCTTCCTGGGAGACACTCCTCCTCATCACTGCAGAGTCCCATCCCTGAACAGCAGCTATGGAGGACTGGGATACAATCTGTCCATCCCAACTGAGGAGCTGAAAGGGGAGACCATCCTGAGTCGCTGCATACGCTACACTGAACAGGAAAACTCTGGCTCTGGCTACAGCAATGACACAGAGGACTGTGTGGATGGCTGGGTGTTCAGCAAGGAGAGATATGTGTCCACTATTGTCACTGAGGTGAGTATAGACAACCTTAAATTCACTGTTGGTTGTTTTTGTTACACTGACAGGAGCTAGACAGGAATCACAAGACATTCCAACAGAAGAAAGGTCACTGAAAATACGTATACAAGGCACTCTTCAAAACAAGCTAAAATAGCTCTTAAGAAATCATATGTAATCACATTTGATTAAATTGAAAAAGACAACATGTTTCTGTCATAGTATGGCCTTCATCATAAGCTAGGCCCTGTTATTTTAAAAACCTGTTTCAGGTCAATGAACTGCCTTGGGCAGAGATAGGGAGATATGGGAGATAAAGAGATATGGTTAATATATGTGTAATGATGTGTGTAATACCTGTGTGTAATGTCTTCTGTATTGATGTATGTATGTATATGTATGTATGTATGCTATTTGATACCTTAATTTCCCCCTGGGATCAATAAATTATACTCTACTCTACTACTACTCTACTAAGATAGAGAAGGTCTATGTACACAAGTGATTTCACTAAACGTGGAACCTACCTGTACTGATTTGTGCAATAATTGATGTTGCAACAGTGGTTAATCCTGAACTTGTTTGTGCATTTAACACATTTTTTGTCCACAGTGGAATCTGGTATGTCACGATGACTGGAGGGCTCCCTTCACCCTGACTCTCTTCTTTATCGGTGTCCTCATTGGATCATTGTGTTCTGGAATTTTGTCAGACAGGTATGTGGCTCTTTACAGGCCATCAGTCATATGCTTCGCACACAAAGTACTTTAATCATATGCACAAATGTTCTAAATCTTTTAGTGCACACACCAACAGGGGGTGGGGGCAAATGGGTATGTTGTCCCGGGCCCAGGGAGATAGGGGGCATTGTATGTATTGGCAAGGGGGCCCTTTCAGATGAGTTTGTCCCGGGCCCAGAAAAGGCTGTCAGAGGCCCTGCACACACACACACACACACACACACACACACACACACACACACACACACACACACACACACACACACACACACACACACACACACACACACACACACTTCACCATAAAGTGTCCAGGAAATTGAAGTGAGAGTCTGGTGTTGTTAACTAGGCAAGATAACACTAGGGACTGTAGGAAAACCCTCTTCTTACTGGTGACGGGAGTTTGTCAATAACAGAAGCTATTTAAGCGGGCTTGCAGAGCAAGTTGTGCAGGGCAGTAAAAATAGAAAATGGATCTCCTTCGAGATCGAGACACCGTTCAAACACTAAAACGACCGGCTCGGCTTGGAGATCATCTCTTCTGATATAGCATGTCCGTGTCTCTTGTCGTTTTTCCATTTTTGGCGATTTTGTGCAAATTTGGGTCCCCTTAGAAAACAATGGTAGAACCTTCAGGAGAGAGTGTTCCGTCACACTATAGATCAGAGTGTAGGAGGCTTTTCCGGTCATAAAACACTTTCACCTAGAAGTTTAGTTGACGCGTCGTTAGCAAGCTCTATGAGATGACTCCAAACTGTGAAAGTATCAAGTCCCAACTCCCATTACTTTTTAAATGGCAGGTGTGTAAAAACTGCTGTGCTGGCCCAATGGCTTTTCCCATTGACTCTTGAAGTGCCTTTCTGAAGACATCTTCCACAAGAGGTCCATTTGTGACTGAACCGTTTAAATTATAAACTTCATTCAAAGACTGTTAGAAAGATCACACGTATGACTTCAATCTGTGAGCAGGACATGTGCCAATTCTTTTTAGTTTTTTAACAACAGCAATCTAAAAACTAGAAACTGTTTTTGATTCTGCCCTCTGGCTTAGAGCACCATACTAACTGCCATACAGTCAATCAGCAGGTGCTGCCAATAAAAGGTTCCATCTCAACTGTCACTTTCTCTCAACATTCTATTCTTAACGAGCACCTGCAACTACCATTCTAGAAGTCTATTGATCAGCTCTTCAATGAAGTGTGATATTGTCTTGCTGGAATGTTTATGACAGCCATGGCTCAATGGTAAAGGTGCTGGATTAGAGATATGGAGGTTGTGAGTTTGAATCCCACTCGGACCCATGTTGATTTTCAAAATTATATCATATGCAGTGTTCCTTAGCCAATTTAAAGTATCAATGGCAAAGGTGCTGGATTAGATATATGGAGGTTGTGAGTTAGAATCCAATTCGGACCCATGTTGATTTTCAAAATTATATCAGTGTTCCTTAGCCAACTTAAAATACCATGTATGTCATTTAGTATCAATGACAAAGGTGTGGGATTAGAGATATGGAGGTTGTGAGTTCGAATCCCACTCGGACCCATGTTGATTTCCAAAATTATAGCATATGCAGTGTTCCTTAGCCAACTTAAAGTATCAATGGCAAAGGTGCTGGATTAGATATATGGAGGTTGTGAGTTCGAATCCAATTCGGACCCATGTTGATTTTCAAAATTATATCAGTGTTCCTTAGCCATCTTAAAATACCATGTATGTCATTTAGTAAATCCCCAAAACGCGGAGCTACAACACTTTCAAGATGGCTTAATCCAAGATTATGAGGCGCCGCCTAGCCAATATGTCAGGAATTGCATACACATCACCGCTAAAAGCTTGCACGTACCTTACTTTTCCTCGCACATCACCGCTAAAAGCTTGCACGTACCTTACTTTTCCTCGCACATCACCGCTAAAAGCTTGCACGTACATTACTTGTCCTCGCACATGCACCCGAAAGGTTTGCACGTACACTGTTATTTGCTTGCACTCGAACAGGAAAACGTTGTGCATACGCCACATTTTCATGCACGCAGTAACAAAAATCTCACACACAAACTACTTTGACCTCGCACACACACCACTTTTGCCTCTCACACATACACACATTACACTCATACGCACAATACTTTTTTTGCACATGCACGCCAAACGCTCACACATAATTAGACTTTACTTCGCACATATCCCACTTTTCTATGCACATACACCCTTAAAGCTCGCACACATACCAGTGTTACTACGCACATGCTTGACTTTTCCCTCACGCACATACCACTTTTTTCTTACACATCACTACCATTCAAAATCGAGATTTCAGATGGTGTTTATGACAGGGAAATGGTATGTGTGCGACGACGTTAGTGTTGTGTGTCTCTGAGAAAGTGGTGTGTGTGTGTGTGTATGTAAGTTGTAGTGTGTCACACAAAAAGTGTTGTGTGTGCGAGCTAACATGTAAATTAAGGGCCGAGCTCCGCCCAGGTGCCAGCTCATTATGCAAATGCAGACCGAGTAAAGAAAACATTGAATATTCTGACCATTCTGAACGTTACCCTTCTATTATGTAAAAAAAAAATATATATATAAATAATAAAATGAATGGTGATACAGTTTCAGAAATAAAAATATTAGCGTCCACTCAAGACAGGAAGTGAAAAAACAACAACCGGAAAACCAGCCCAACCCACTTTCTTTGCCTGAACGTGGGTTGCTCGCACATTTAACGGACTGACGAACGGACTTCGAAATGGCTGCGCATACCAGGGACAGGGACGCCATGTTAAATCAGGCTATAGGGCTTTTAAACACAATTATAGATTCTCCTGGAAATTCAGGCGTTAACATCCAGGCAGGTGTTAACAATTTAGCTCGTTCTAATAATTCGACACCAACACCATCAGCAGACTCGGTCCAAGATGAGGTCAATGCACTCTTCAGAAGATCCACTGGGGCCACCACCTCTGCCACACCTGCACTTTCTGGCACCTGGGCGGAGCTCGGCCCTTAATTTACATGTTAGCTCGCACACACAACACTTTTTGTGTGACACACTACAACTTACATACACACACACACACACCACTTTCTCAGAGACACACAACACTAACTTCGTCGCACACATACCATTTCCCTGTCATAAACACCATCTGAAATCTCGATTTTGAATGGTAGTGATGTGTAAGAAAAAAGTGGTATGTGCGTGAGGGAAAAGTCAAGCATGTGCGTAGTAACACTGGTATGTGTGCGAGCTTTAAGGGTGTATGTGCATAGAAAAGTGGGATATGTGCGAAGTAAAGTCTAATTATGTGTGAGCGTTTGGCGTGCATGTGCAAATAAAAGTATTGT
Organism: Engraulis encrasicolus; assembly: GCF_034702125.1. NCBI lineage: Eukaryota > Metazoa > Chordata > Actinopteri > Clupeiformes > Engraulidae > Engraulis > Engraulis encrasicolus. Next base: position 22,563,482 of record NC_085879.1, read on the forward strand.
GCGTATGAGTGTAATGTGTGTATGTGTGAGAGGCAAAAGTGGTGTGTGTGCGAGGTCAAAGTAGTTTGTGTGTGAGATTTTTGTTACTGCGTGCATGAAAATGTGGCGTATGCACAACGTTTTCCTGTTCGTGTGCAAGCAAATAACAGTGTACGTGCAAACCTTTCGGGTGCATGTGCGAGGAAAAGTAATGTACGTGCAAGCTTTTAGCGGTGATGTGTATGCAATTTCTGACATACGTGCAAGCGTTTAGCGGTGATGTGTTTGCAATTCCTGACATATTGGCTAGGCGGTGCCTCATACAAGATGGCTGAATTGTTTGGCCCATAACTTCTGACTGGGTGGATGGATTTTTCCAACATTTCTGTTAGCTTTGTTTTCTCAATAGTAGTTTGTTTTTAATTTAGGGGTAGAGATATCAAAAATAAAACTGCTCATCTCTGCCCCAAAAGGCAAACCCGCTTCCAGCATTTTCTGTGAGAATGCAATCTAGTTCTGTCTTATCTTTCACAATGTGGGTAATCTTTAACTGATGTCAAGTTAGCCTAATGTTGCACACGTGGCATGCTATCAATATGATATCAGTTATATAAAAGTAACAAGCAGCACTCAAGCTACTGTTTTGTAAAGCAGTAAATTATGGAATAAGACTAATATAAATGGATGTGAATCGATTTCCGCTTGTGATGTAAATCCCAATTGAGGCGAATCGCACCTGTCGATGATATCATGCCCAGCAAAACGGGACCATAGCTTTTGAGTTCGTTGGGTCTCTAAGGTAGCAACTTTACGCAAGAACAACTGGTTGGAAGTGGAAAACATTTATTCTGTAAAGATGAGTAGCAAAATAGGGCTTCTTCTGGGGCTTGTAATTACAGTTCCTGGTCTGCCTACGGTATGTTCAAATTTCTTAATACCAGGGGCCTAATGTGTTAAGACTTTCATAGATTTCACACTGAATCTTTGCTTAAGTGAAAAACGGGAAAAAATACCTCTGCACCTAAAATTTCAAATGCATCAGTCCATGCATAGCAGGTTTTCATGCTGATTCATGTGGCATGTAGTACATGTATTAGTATTAGTATCAGTATTAGTACATCTGAAAAGTTAAATTAAAAGTCACTTACAGAGCTTTTTTTGTGCGTAAGCAAGTTTTGTACATGAGGTCTCAGAAGAACAGAAGTTCGACTGCTTTAACGACAAAATATCAATCACATCACCACATTCGTCTTTTTTTATATTCTCCGTCAGTAGTATCTAGCTACACTGTAAACGGAAATGTACGTCTTGCAATTTAATAATTCCCTCAGTCCTCTCTTCCCAGGTATGGCAGGAAGATCACATTCTTCTCCACGAAGGCCCTGCAGACTCTCCTCGGCTTACTCCTGGCTTTCTCTAACAGCTGGGAAATGTTCTGTGTAGTTTACTGTCTCTCGGGAGTAATGGACATCTCCTGTTACTGTACTTGCTTTGTACTTGGTACGTCTGCATTGCTGCATTACATTTTTCCGAAAAGCTTTTTTTAACGTATGGAAATTGAGAAGGCGATAATGTGAAATTGCTTGAATTCTTTCCCATTTGCATTTTCTCCGGCTGTTAGGCTCAGAGCTCCTGATTAAATCTACACGTGAGAGTTTTGGGATTCTTGGAGTCGGTCTGTGCTACGCTACTGGCTATGCTGTCCTCCCACTCTTTGCATACTTCATTCGGGACTGGAGGACACTACAGATTGGACTGTCTCTGGTCGGGTTTCTGTATATTCCACTCTGGTGGTAGGTACGCGTACACACACACACACACACACACACACACACACACACACACACACACACACACACACACACACACACACACACACACACACACACACACACACACACCTCTGATGTCATTTGTAGGTTTTTTGTTTCCAAAACGAATTAGACATTTTTGGCATATTGCACACACAATACCTGTCTGACAAAATTCCAGAACACAACGATCCAACAAGCACTCCAGCAAAGACAATAGTCAGGGTGAAAGGAGACTTCCAGGCATCGTCACACACCAGACTCCACTGTGGACAATAACATATGGATTAGTTGTGGAGAACCCTATAATCTCTGTAAATTGCTTTGGCTAAAAGCGTCAGCTAAGTGTAATGTAATGTAATGTAACAAAGATAGTGATGGTGCGCGTATCCAAAATGCAGGTACAGGACAAAAGGGTCAAACAACTATATAAATAAGTCTGATGAAGAGCGAATAGCACAAATACGTCCACTAGGAATTAAAAAAAGCAAACGGATGGAAAACTGACCGTATAGCAGCCAGTATAAAGATTTTTTAAAATTTTGTTTGGCAATATTAGACTTAATGTACACACACACACACACACACACACACACACACACACACACACACACACACACACACACACACACACACACACACACACACACACACACACACACACACACTCACACAGATACCATAGACGCGCATTGACAATAATTGAATGAAATCTGAATAATACTGTACATGTGTATTTTTCGTGGTCTATTTATGTGTAATAGCCTGCTTGTATACATTCTTTGGAATAATAGACAAAATCCATTCCAACGTATTGCAGTCAAATACCTCAATGTTATTTATCCAAAAGAATTAAACAGCTTCACTTCTTTTTCTGATGCAGCTTTCCTCATCTGAGTCTGGTGGTTTCTGGTTGATTTTATGGAAAACTACAGATTTACATCTCTGGTGAACGGAGGTGAATCTGGATCAGCAGAGCACACCCCTAGTCATTCACAAACAAGTCGCATTTGAAAGTGTGAATCGGAGTGAAAGTTGTTGTGATCACATGTTTCCAGCGTGTGGAAATGTAGTGATGGTGTAGAGTAGGTAAGCTTTCTAGGACGCTCTTTCTGGGATGTTCTTTCTGGGACGTTCTTTCTAGGATGTTCTAGGATAGTGTTTTTAAACGGGGGCGTTGGGGAGCCCTAGGGGGCGTTGAGAAGGATACAGTTGAGAGGGGGTGGTGCTTAGTTGTCATTGGGGGCATTAGTCCATTTATTTTTTTTAATAGCAAGGGGGTGTTGGCTGGCTTATGATGATGTCAAGGCAGCGTTGGGAGGCTTTGGATGAGGTCCAGGGGGCGTTTGTTCAAAAAAGATTCTAGGATGATCTCAAGGCAGGATGGTAGACTGCTGGTGTCCAGTCCAAAATTTGCTCCTCCTTATCATTAACATTGTGCCCCATTTTATTAAGATGTGCATATGGACAGTAAGCTAGTCCAGAGTAATGTCCTGTATGTAGTCTCTCTCCTGTGATGTGCCATGCAGTTGCAAAGTGGTTGTTTTGTCACCCCAATATAATGTTACTATGTGCATTCTTCAATGCAATGTCTCAACTACATTCGTGAGGTTTTCTCCTGGAGTTTTGTCCTTGGGATGGGCAAACCTCTGAGTGTATTGCCAGGATTAAGTATACTGGTTGGATGCGGTGCATTCTGGAGATCTTTCTTAGTTCTAGAATAATTGTTCTCAAACTGTGGGCCTTTGGAAGTATAAGTGGGCCTTGAAATTAATGTCTAAAAATCAAAATAATATTTGTGTGCGTCACTGTTGATTATTTATTTGAGTTGTATTGTTTATTGGGTCAGAGGTGGGTCCTGATTGGTTGTGACCATGTCAAGTGGGCCTAAGTTGGAACAGGTTGGCAACCGCTGCTATAGACAGACCAGACATCACCATGGCACCACAATGTGCTGCCTCTTCCCGTTGCATTATGTTTGGGTCTTTGTGGTTGTTGGTTCTCTTGTGTCTTGTCTGTGTTGCTGAATGCCCAACTCTGGTAACCACAAGCTTTTGTGGCTATTTGATGTCTTCACATTCCCTTTCTTTTCCATTTGCTCTTGTATGGATGATTTCTGCTCTGTGCTGTCGTGACTCCCAGTTTGTGGTCCAGTAAGTGATGAGGGTTGAAGAGCAGCTACTCTGTGGGTTTCAGGTAAATGTTTTAGAATGCTACTTTACTTTACTGTGTGCTGAAGTCTGCTTTTCTTCCTGCTCCCCTCAGGTTCATCCCAGAGTCCCCCCGCTGGCTCATCACTCAGGGCCGGTTGCAGGAGGCAGAGGCCATCATTCGAGCTGCTGCCAAGAGGAACGGCATCACGCCACCAGAGGACATCTTCCAGCAGGAGCTCAGTATTGACACTAAGGTCATTCACTGGCACGCTATGCTGCACATAAAGTACACTAAATGTATAAATAAGGATTTGCATGTTTTTAGGTATTAGTTTGGATTGTTATAGCTCAGGTAAACTTTAGGTATTTATATTGCTATTTGGGGTTTTTTTCAGGAAATTGAAATTGAATGTGAATTTGATGGTCAGAACAAGTACACTTGGCTGGATCTCCTAAAAACTACAAATATGAGGAACATCACTGTTATAAACATCATAATGTGGTAAGTTGATAAGTTACTAGTATAACTAAGAACCTTGTTTTTGGGATATCCTCCTGAGACCCGGCAATTCACTTTTGTCCACAGTAGTGGACAATACTTTGCTACATGTATCTCAAACAAACGTTATGCAACCTATTTCAATCTGGTATTACTGTAAACTAGACATTTAGGGCTTTACAGTGATTTTTGTGGGGGTGGGGCCTGTAAAACACCTGTAATCTGCTTCCAAAATGGCCGCCATTACACTAGCCAGATTTAATGGCCACAGGTGAAGGAAGTGATCATATTTGGGAGAAAAAAATATGATTCCATGTGTCCAAATGAATTTGTTTCATAAATGTAACACCCTAAACAAAATGCTAGTCAAGTTTCAGGATTATATTTTAATAACAACCCTTTCAAATCACACCTTCTTTTTCAATGTCCACTGTAGTGGACGTCGGGACTTACGACTTCTCATTTTTAACCAATTTCTACACTTTGGGAAACATGGGGCTGAGTGAGGTAAAAATGATTTTTCTCAGAATTTTTTTCCAAAAACTCAAACAAAGAGCTCTCAGGAGATGAGGGGAACCAGGGCCAGGGCCAGGCAGTAGAATAGGAAGGTGAAAGGTCAGGCAAACATGTATCTGCCATTGAGTATCATGCACAGGAACACAACTGGCCTATGCCTACGACCCCTACTGCCAGAGATATATCCCTGAAACCCTTAAAATATCAGTTTAGCTAGTACAGGTATTGCCATGTTGACCATTTGATACCTCCAAAATGTATCCATGTTCCTATTATGCTGCTCTAACACTCAAGATATGGTCTAAATCTGTCCACCTGTTCTACGTTTAGCCTACCATACAAACAACAAGTCGGACATCTTGAAAGTCAGCCATCTTGAAAGTGTTGGCCTTTGGAATTAAATAATTTCCATTACCTATTATAGAATATTACCAAATAAGATTTTTTTTTTTTTCCAAATCTGTCCACCCATCCAATAATTAGCTAACATGTTAATGCGAAATATCTAGATGCAGAGGATGCAGCAGACGTGGGACACAGGGTGGATACAGTGTCAACAGTCAAGGGAAAACCATAATTAATATTCCTGGCATTTTATTTTATGGCAATAATCATGGTACTGACCATGAAATATGGATGAGAAGCAATACCATCAAGATCTCCCATATTTATAATGCTTACTTGGTCTCTCCTCATGCGATCCAAGTCAAGGGATGAATTCAAAGGATACTCAGTAGACACCAAAACACACAAGCACACATCTACAATACATTATTATTAATTTCATATGCTATTTTCTTGAGTTATAAACCATAAAATCTTCCTTTGTCAGCTTTAAAGCTCCTATGGAGCAGCTGTGGCCTAATTGGTCCACTGTAGCCTAGTGGTTAAAGAGTTGGTCTTGGGATTGGAAGCAGGGACGTGTTGATTGGCCTAATGTAGGCCTACCTGTAGTAAAAATGAAGAATGTGATCTCCTACACCCTTATCCATGGATCAAGCTTATTGAGAAATACCTCACATTGTTCTATGAAGTTCATCCAATACTTTGTCAATAAATATGTGGGTCAGCAGCTGATAAGTGTAATGTAATGTAAATTTCAAATCCGGAAAGTAATATTTATTGAGGTTGTTCCATGACTCATTTGAAAGGATCCTTTTAAATCAAATTCACATTATGTGTTTTAATGATTTTAGCACTTTTAAAACTATTTTACTGTCTTAAATATAAACCTATAGTCCAATTGAAAGGGGCAGTTCATAGCAAAGAAAGGCAGTAATTAATGCATTAATTAACACAAATCTAGACGAACATAGTCCCGACGTCCACTACAGTGGACATGTCATAAAATAAATAGTAAATATTTTTTTGGGAAAAAAATGTTTTAGTCATGTTTTATTCCACCATAATAATCAAATTATGTAAAAAAAAATCAAAATCCCAAATATTTTTTTCCCCCGGTTCTCAGGAGGATAAGAGTCTTCCTACAAATCTTGTAATTTAACTAGTGGTGCAGGGCCCCAGCCAGGGCTGTACCGACCATCCGGCATAGCAAGCATTTCCCGGTGGGCCCCGCACCCTTGAGGGCTCCTATTTTCAGATTAAAAAAAATAATAATAATTAAATTCGGGGAGTTGGTGAATCAGTTCTGCTAATTATGAGGGTGCCCTTTAAGGCAGAAGTGCCCGGGTCCTTTCTCCCCCAGGACAGCCCTGGCCCCAGCTTCTGTGTTATTCACTGTGTAATTGCAGTGGATTACCCTGGCTATTGTAAAGCTCAAACATTAAAGCTCATCTCATCTTAATCAGAATGGCAATGTGTAAGGATACCTATTTGTTGTGTCTGTTCGGATGGATTGAATCTGTGTTCTATTGAAAATGCCTTGCAACACACTGGGCCCTTCTCAAAACCCAGGACAGTGTCCTTCCAAGTGTATCAGCCTAATTAGTCACACCCAGTGATTGGATACTCTTTATTAGTCACACCCAGTGATTGGATATTCTGTAGAGTTCACCAAAGAGTATCCAATCACTGGACGTGACTAATTAGGCTGATACACTTGGAGGGATACTGTCCTAGGTTTTCAGAAAGGCCCAATGTGTGTGTAACTGCCCATGTGTGAGGGAGTTTGTAAGTTTCCTCAGTAAAGTTGAAATGTGTGCTTACACCTGTGTTTGTGTATCTTTTTATATGCAACAATATTACTAAACACTCTGTCAGGTTCGAGTCCAGTCTGGCTCTCCATTTGTCTATGCAATAAATTCCCCGAAGAAAAAAACACACAAAAACAGAATACAAACTTAACAAAATAATGCCTTCTCCAGAAGAGACTGAGTAAAAGCTGAAGCTGACCACTCAAGTCAGCCTTTTCAAATTTTACACTTCTATATTCAGTGACAGCCAATTAAATATCTGATCAAAGAAAAATTGGGGCAAGTGATTGTCTGGTTTTTGATAAAGGTTCAATAACTTGTAGAGAGTTACTTGTGCACAATCCCTGGTGCTGAACAAAAAAGTAACTTTTTGGTGGAAAAAAAGGTGAGGAAGACCGAGAGGTCGAAACGTCATCATGCTTGCCAGTGAATAATAAAAAGAAAAAAATAACTTGAAGAAGAAAAAAGTCCAAAGGCATGTGCGAACCTTTTTCTACAAAAAGGTTCAATAACTGCCATAACATTATGTTTCTTCTTTTGAATCTGTAATCACTGACACCAACTTATTGTGCATTTTTCCAGGATAAGCATTACCTTGACGTACTATGGCCTGTCCTTTAATACCTCCAATCTGGATGGGGATCCTTATCTCAACTGCCTCATTTCGGCTGCCACAGAGTTCCTTTCCGCTGCTGTGGTGTGGACCACCATGCACTTCGCTCCTCGGAGGTTCACTCTGCCCTTCACTCTTCTCTTGGGTGGAACTTTCATGCTGCTCATCCAGTTTGTACCTGAAGGTGTGCTGAAGAGTATTTTATGAGTGCAGGACTTGAAAAAGACTTGAAAAAACTTCTATACAGGCAGTGAGCTAATTTATGAGTGGTTGCATTAGCTCGTTGTACCACAGCAACCCCAGAAAACATGTACATTAACATAAAAAAATGTGTACATTCCCTCTCAAGGTGCAGGAGAAAAGCCGATTCAAGTTCTTCTGAGTGATGGTGTAGTCCACATGTTTGAAATCCTGTCTTAACATCTGCTGTGGAATACATGTTCAGAAAAGCCTTTCAAGTATGCAGACTCCTAATGCATTACCCCATGAATCATCCTTGCCCCCATCCCCATTTCTTCTTGTACACCAGATCTCAGTGGCCTGACTATCACCCTGGCAATGACTGGCAGGCTGGTTGTGACCGGAGCCTTTTCGTTTGTTTACGTCTATTCCACGGAACTCTTCCCCACCGTTGTGCGAAATATGGGACTGGGCGTCACCTCCATGGCTGCCAGAATCGGCAGCACTGTTTCTCCATACATAGCGTATATTGGTAAGTGGGTCAAAGACGGGTTTTTTTTGGGGGGGGTTGGGGGGTGGCTCGGTGGGCAACGGCATCTAATGGCCAATTATTTAGTAATTGGTAGCTGATATGCTGTAACAAATATGCTTCTTAGATTGTACACTAAAAACAAAAACAAAAAATCCATGTTGTATCTATGAAGTATAAGTCAAGATCTAAGATACTCTGTATTATTATATTCGTTCACCTGAGTTAAATAATGTTCATGTTTACAAATACGCTGTACACATTCTACATGCATATCGACATAATGCATTTTTGCTTCCAGGTACATATAATAAGGCACTGCCTTATGTTTTAATGGGTGGTATTTCTGTATTCTCTGGTGGTTTGAGCCTGCTGTTACCAGAGACAAAAGGTGAAAGACTCCCAGAACTCATTAGCCAAGTCAAACCTCTCCAATGGTAGGTACTAGCAATAAATACATAAAACTATGCAATTGCATTTATTTCATTTTCATAGAATATAATGTGTAGCAACATCATTTAACAAAACATTGTTTCTGCTGTTTTTCCAGGTGTTGCCAAGATAAGAAGTCCAAAGATGCAAACTGTCTGGGTGGAGACATGGATTTGTCAGAAGAAAAAAGCATGGCAGATACACAAGAAAAAGGAATGATCGCCACAAGATTTTGACATTTTTGTGTCAAGGAGACGTTTCAACCGTTTGTGCATGCATTACTCTTTCTGGGAGTTTGATCGCGATAATATTCATGTTATTTAATATTTAAAGTTACTTTATTTTTTATTACATGACATAACAGTTTGAATGCTCTCATACAGAGCAATACATAATAGAGGACCAATGAAGCTACACAAATGCCAAGCAAAACTGAGTAAGATAGATCTAGTGTTATTAGGATTGGATGTGTTCTCCGTAAGGAATGGTCTTCACGCGAAGGGTTGATACCCTCACTCTCCGGATGAATGTTACCCTGCCTTGCCTTACATATCCGTCCGGGAAGGCTGCATTGGAGGATTGGAGGCTGCATTTTAGAAGCCAGCACCTTATCAAGAAGAGCAACATCCTTGCCACCAAAAAAACCCTCATAACCGTTCTCTTTTCATCTTTTAAAGAATTAAAATGTGGTAGATTCATCAACTGTTGTAATCGATATGTGTTGCCAAAAGAGACAGCTGCTTCTCTCTATACATCACACAAATGAAAATGTGTACAAATGTGTGGAGCTCATTGTAACACCATGTGGAACTTCACGGAATTACATTCAATTGTTGATTCAGGTGAGGGTTGACTCATAGAAACTGGTAGGTGTTTTCCACCATTGTGGAGCTTATTTTCTAGATTTCTTGACCTGTGTTTTTTTTTTTCGTTTACTGTCTAAATGTACAAGAAACACATTTTCCTTAATAAAATAGGTTGACAATGTGTACGTGCGCACAATACTTGTACCTTTAACAAGTACACTCTTGCAATTCTTGTTTTTGTTCATTCTTCATGCAATTATTATAATCTGATCATGTTCAGATCAATATGCATATCTTAGGCCAATACCCAATCAATGCCAAACGCTGCTCTTTTGTAAAATAAACTTTTGATCCAAAATATTTAGAACACTGTCTTGATTAAAAGATGGTGTTCAATCTAGTTTAACCATGGTGGATCCGTTAACCAATCAGAATCTTCAGTTTCAGTATATCCTGTCCAGTTTCAGTATATCCTAGTATATGCTGTCCCTCCACGTTCTGTAATTGGATCCAAAAACTCATGTGGAGACATTTTGGCCATTGTTTGCAGGCTGACATGTAGGGGTGTAAATTATAATCGAAATGTATCGATGCATCAATCTTACGGCCGACGATTTAATCGTATCGTATCGTATCGTGGGGCATTCTTAAGTATAGAAAATAATCGAATCATTGGCCCCTCTCCAATACCCTCGCTCCATAACATTATAGAAATAGAAAGTAATTGAAAGAAATTAAATCAAATCAAATCGTATCATATTGTGGGGAATTCTTGAGTATCGCAAATAATCTAACCCCTGCTTTAAGAAATCGACACCGTATCGTATCGTCATGGAGCCTGTGACCCCTACTGAAATGCAGTTTGTAGGCTTTACCTTTAAAGGGCAGTAATGCCCTATTAAACGTTCTGCTTGTTTTACTGTCTTCATTTGCCCTTCTATTCAATTCATTCTGCAATAGGTGACAGATTCAGGCAGTTATAAACATAGGTGTGCAGTAGTGCAGTAACTTCTAAGAGGAGTAAATGTTCAGATAAAGATGCATGAGAGGATGTTTCTGTCCAGCAAATGCAGGTATTCCCTGCCTCTACAGTGGGGGTGACACACCCCTCCTACCCTTTGTACCTATGTAGACCAAGTATTAATATAGGCCTACCGGTAGTGTGTGTATGGTAGACCCTCTTACTGCAGCAGGGGTCGCTGGCGACCCTATTCACTTGCTGAAAATGCTTAACTACATCATAACAACATTGCTGTGACATTGCAGAGAGCCATAGTGCTGCGCTAAGGGGTTAACTGATGTAAGGCATTTTGCTATACTCAGATTTTTGCTAAATGTTTATTGCAATGTGCAATTATGTGTATTAGTCTTTGTGTATGTCTTGTATCTACAATATGTCTAGTAGTATGTATCTATGTAAGCTGTCAGACACCTTCATTTCCCACAGGATTAATAAAAGTACTGTACTGTACTCTACTGTACTATTATTATTATAAAAATAACTCTGGCTCACTTCTGGGGCCTCCCAATTCCTGGGGCCCCTGGTGGCTCGCTCTCACTTTACCTCCCTATGTCGACAGCCCTGTTCTGCTGGCCAAAGAACCACTATTTCTCAATGTGAAGTGTTCTAGCCTTGGTAGTGCATGAAATGCCTAGTGCTTGGTTACTCTGCAGAGTTAACCAAAGATTGTCCAATCACTGGGTGTTTCACGCACTACCAAGGCTAGAACACTTGACATTGAGAAACGGCCAACGTCTTGGGGCAGAACAGGTGAGGCAGCACTCACCCCCCTAACCACGGCCCACAGACAGGAAAGCAGAGAGCACTATTGCCAGACAGATGAGGCGGTAGGTGGCTGAAGGATGGACTGTGTGAACAGATGTGCATTGATATGCTATGAACTGCAATGGATGATAAAGTTGTGTGGGTGGTGTGTAACTTATGGCCCTGTGGCCCCGTGACTTCATTTGAAGATTTTTGTAATGGAATTGGATATGTGATGCATTATGTATGCACCCAGCCCCCCACCCACAGGACAGAACCATGCACTGGCCTTGTCAACAGTGATACCACCTGACTGGTTTGGTGGGCCAGTAGATGATTTAAAAACTGTCAACAAAGACCTCACCAATGGTGTAGGGAGTAGGGATTCACCCCACACAACATTAATGGACAACAGTTATTATTAATGATTTAGTCGGCAGACGTATTAAAGAGGTAATGGCAAACAAGGCTTCACAAAGGCTTAAGAAATGCTTAACAAGGGGGAGTTGCTAGACAGGTGGAACTCGACTTGGGGTCGAGCTCCATCAAACCGTCAGCCTGAGGTGTTCACATGGAATAACCAAAAGACTGACAATGCTTAGCCAACTTTAACTCCACCCATCCTGCCCTTTGACATATATATAATTTTTTTTCTAGATACTGCCGGTCTGTCTGTTCTACTGACAGATGACGATTTTTCATTGATATTCCAAGATGAAGGACTATGAGGAAACCATTGCATTTTTAGGAGAATGGGGACCTTTCCAAAGACTGATTTTTGTTCTCCTGAGCCTTAATGCCATCCCCAGTGGATACATATCTCTTTCAATGGTCTTCATAGCAGACACTCCTCCTCATCACTGCAGAGTTCCATCCCTGAACAGCAGCTATGGAGGACTGGGCTACAATCTGTCCATCCCGACTGAGGAGCTGAAAGGGGAGACCATCCTGAGTCGCTGCAGACGCTACACTGAACAGGAAGACTCTGGCTCTCCCTACAGCTATGACACAGAGGGCTGCGTGGATGGCTGGGTGTTCAGCAAGGAGAGATATGTGTCAACTATTGTCACTGAGGTGAGTTCACATAATAAATGCAGCCAGTAAAAGATTGCTCTAGGTCAGGGATGGGCAATTTTCTTGATAAAGAAGGCCAAAGTTTTTCGTCGACACCATGTGGTCCCCAGACCTCCAGTTACACATATCTATCGATCTATCAATCAATCAATCAATCACAAACACATGAATTGAGCTTGCATATAGAAGTCTAAATTAACATTACATCAATATGTACATATACTTCATACTGTACCTGTTTACTCATATGCAGAACCTACTGACCAATACACATACTGTATGCACTGTTGAAATTGTTTTTTTGGTGCACAATTAGTAACATCAGCCATTGTATAAGTGAATCAAGTATAGGTGCATTGTATATATTTTCATGAATAAATTGAACTCTAAATGTGTAAGAGTAAGATGTAAATAGATGTAATGTTTGTGTAGAAAGACCCAATAAGCTTCTGAACACTACACTTACATTACATTATACATTACTATGATTATTCAAAATGCATAGCCACAGTGACAGGGTGGCAGGGAAAGCTCAGTCAACATTTACAGCGGGAAACGCTGTATGGAGAGGTGATGGAACAAACAGTAATCATTAACATACATCATCAACACAGCAACCATAAGCTCATGGACTCTGGACACAACTGCTACCACCTACTGCCCCAGAAAAACATACTTGACCCCAACATACATCTCAAGGGATCCAGAGAGTAGGAGAAGAATCACTGCACGCTGGTTGACTTAATTTTAAAAAATATATGTATTTCAGTGAACAATGAATTCCGCTTGTGCTTCGTCAGGTTCAATTTGGCATTTGCGTACGGGTACCTCCCACTACACAGGTGAATACATGGTGAATCACTCCCACAGGTGAATACATGTCCTCTCCAAGATACTGTGTCAGATAACAACAAACTTTCCAATACATGTTCACATCATTAGGCCTCTTTTCACTGGGATACATTTGTTACATTAACCCCTTAGCACAGCACTATGGCTCTCTGTAATGTCACAGCAATGTTGTTGTTGCAAGTGAATAGGGTTGCCAGCGACCCCTGCTGCAGTAAGAGGCTAAGTCTAATATTGCCAAACAAAATAAAAAAAATCTTTATACTGGCTGCTATACGGTCAGTTTTCCTCCCGGTTTGCTTTTTTTGTTTTATTCCTAGTGGAAGTATTTGTGCTATTCGCTCTTCATCACACTTATTTACATAGTTGTGTGACCCTTTTGTCCTGTACCTGCATTTTGGATACGCGCACCATCACTATCTTTGTTACATTACATTACATTACACTTAGCTAACGCTTTTATCGAAAGCGACTTACAGAGATTACAGGGTTCTCCACAACTAATCCATATGTTATTGTCCACAGTGGAGTCTGGTGTGTGACGATGCCTGGAAGTCTCCTTTCACCCTGACTATTGTCTTTGCTGGAGTGCTTGTTGGATCGTTGTGTTCTGGAATTTTGTCAGACAGGTATTGTGTGTGCAATATGTCAAAAATGTCTAATTCATTTTGAAAAAAAAAAAAAACCTACAAATGACAACAGAGGTGTGTGTGTGTGTGTGTGTGTGTGTGTGTGTGTGTGTGTGTGTGTGTGTGTGTGTGTGTATGTGTGTGTGTGTGTGTGTGTGTGTGTGTGTGTGTGTGTGTGTGTGTGTGTGTGTGTGAGTGTGTGAGAGACCCAAAAGTAGGCCTATGTGTATGAATCTGTTTGGGTTTGGCTGCAATGAAGACACACACACTGCAGATGATAGACAGACAGATACACACATTGATACGGGATTGATAAAAGTTAATATTGGTAATAAATATTCGAAAAAAGATCAGATTTGTGAATGGGCAGCATAATAACAGCATAAAGTTGATAATAAAGTAGCCTATTAAAAAAATACACGGTGGAACTGTAAGCCAGTAGACCAGCAGATAGCCAAAGTGTCTTTAATCACTGTTTGAACACCTGTCATCTTATGGTTTAATCGGTGTTCTTCCACAGGTACGGCAGGAGGATCATCTTTTTTTCTGCCAAGGCTGTGGAGACTATATGCTACACAGCCTTGGCTATGTCCCAAAGCTGGGAGATGTTCTGTGCTCTCTATTTCATCATAGGAGTGATGGACATCTCAAGCTACTGTACTGCTTTTATACTTGGTGTGTCTTCTATGTTCTTACTTGCCACATTTTGATTATGACAGAATAATAATTGAGGAATATTTTTTTAAACCCTGGTTGTAATCCATCCCTGTTGTTATTTCTGTTAGGCTCAGAGCTCCTGATTAAATCAACACGTGAGACTTTTGGCATTCTTGGGGTCTGTCTGTCCTACGCCACTGGCTATGCCGTCCTGCCACTCTTTGCATACTTCATTCGGGACTGGAGAACACTGCAGATAGGACTGTCTATAGTGGGGTATCTGTATATTCCACTCTGGTGGTAAGTTCACAAGCAGTATACGTGCATATAGAATGACAAATCGCTGTGTAGATAGTTTTCGCTCGGCTTGGATAGCTTTGTCGAGATATAAGTGTACAAACATGCACAGGTATTTAATTTTCAGGACCTTATTCCTAATCCTTTATAAACCATTGCAGTTCCACGATTGTTCCCCAAGAAGCAAACATACCTTTAAGGGGGCATTTCACCGGTGCAGACATGAATATGTATTGAAAGTGGGTCATATATGTAGTAGAATAGTACAGTGTTTCTCAACAAGGGTGCCGGGGCACCCTGGGGTGCCGCAGCCCCCCCCTCAGGGGTGCCGCGGTAACGTGGCTGATAAATGAATTATGTAATAGAATACATATTTGTCTAAATTGATAAGTTAATGCTAGTCAGTGGAATCTTTCATCTGCCATTTACGCACAATTAAGTTAATATAGGTCGCCCCAGTCAGCTGCACCTTTGAAAGGTCGTCTGACGTCTCCAGTGTTACTTTGTGTGGAATCGGATGCGATGCCATGTTAACGGTTTGTTGGTTTGGGGTGCCTTGACATTTTTCATGAATTGAAAGGGTGCCTCACTTAAAAAAAAGTTGAGAAACACTGGAATAGTAGCATACATTTCTAATTTGGTGCCTTCTTGGCCGAGAAAAGGCATAAAATGACTGTTTAGTGCTTGTGGATTTGGGACAACAATCCCCATAATGCATTGTAATGCTCAAGTTCCACAGGCCACACCCAGGCAGCTCTGCCAGTGACTTACTGGAGCCTCAATGCCAGTGATTTCAAAAGCACTGGCACACTGATCTGTGATAGGTCTGTTAACGCATTAGGTCCAACCCCCTATGGGCGGAGTTGAAAGTGTGGGAAAAAGGCTTGTAGTCTCAACAGAAATCCACCTCTCTGACACTTCCTCCTACAATGATGCAAAATGACGAATTTTACATCATTGTAGGAGGAAGTGTTAAGAGGTGAATACGGATTTCTCCTGTCTCAGGGGGAATTGAGAGAGTGTTGCACGACCATTCAAAAGTATGACTGGGTGTCTAGCAATGGAAAGCCTAATGTAAATGGGTGGAGTGTCCCTTCAAGTTCATCTCTTTTGCTACATAACAGATGTCATACATTATACAGTACAGTATACTGCATCTATATTAGCCACTATCACTGATCTTAAAATTATAGTCTTACAATTTACCTAATCTATGGAGGCATGTTTACAGGCGCTTTTTGTTCTTTAGAATAAGGATAACCAGAGACTATGTACGTATACCCATTTTAGCTCTTTCTCTGCTCCCCTCAGGTTCATCCCAGAGTCCCCCCGCTGGCTCATCACTCAGGGCCGGTTGCAGGAGGCAGAGGCCATCATTCGAGCTGCTGCCAAGAAGAACGGCATCACGCCACCAGAGGACATCTTCCAGACAGAGTTCAGAATCAACACTAAGGTGACCCTGACCAGACACCAGTTACATAACGAATGATTAAACCCTTAGCACACAGAGCCTATGTTATAACCTTACTGTCACCAAAATTGTAATGTCTATGTCTTAATCTGTTACTTAAGGCTCTCTGTAATGTCATAGCAATGTTGTTATGATGTAGTTGAGTATTTTCAGCAAAGAGTGAATAGGCCCACGGGCGACCCCATCTGCACTAAGAGGCTACGTGCAGTTCAGCTGGACATTGGTGTATCTGTTGGATAGCTATTTTGCTAAAATTGTCATTGAAAGGCTCTTTCACACCAGAAAGAACCGACCAGACTCACAACTATGATTAGGCAGTTGTTCATCTGTCCCTTGATAGTCTTGATCGGCCTCTGTCTTTTTGCCGAAAAAAGTCGACTTAAACCTCCGTGGACACTCTCCCGAGGTGTCGCTGGAGGGATTTCGTTGACACTTCCACATGAGAGCTTGCGGATGGCCCTTTGAAGTAGCCTAATGGTTTCATGAGGTCGCCACAAAGATGTTTTAATAAACACATTGTAATGTAGTGCTTGTGAAACTTCCAGCACAAACCAATCACAATCAGTCATGAAACCTGACCACTGACGGGCTTCTCAAACCAACTGAGCATGTTGAAAGTGTTCCAACGCAAACCCATGGGCACCACAGTCCTCCGACTGTCTATTGCCTCTGCTTTAAACACCACAGTGCGAACAACTCTTCATGAATGCGAAGCCTGGTTATTGGTTCACTTATGCGGTAACACTTTATAACTTTACGCAATGCATACATGTAAATTACTAATTATGTAATTATATTTTTCTGTGTCAAGAGCAGAGGACATACATGTCAGGGCTTTTACTTTGTCTGGGGTAACTAACATAAAAGTTACGTTATTTGTTATTACTTTTCACAGGAAATTGACCAGAAATCCAGTGGTCAGGAAAATTACACTTGGCTGGATCTCCTAAAAACTGTGAATATGAGAAACATTACCATTATAAACATCACTATCTGGTGAGTGCAGATTTTATTGTTTAGAGCATTATGAAGTGCTCCCTATAGCAGTGTGTTCAATACTATATTAATAAACTTTATCGCAGTGTACGTATTGTACTGCACAGTATGTCAACTGTATGTTGTGTCGCCCAGTTGGTTGCAAAATAATGTAGCCTATGTAGTATATTTCCACTGGGTAATCATATCCCTTTGCTTTCATACTTGCTATCTGGTGGTTAAAGCTTTTCAGAGTTTAATGGATTTTATGAATAATGGTTTGTGTATCAATGTTATTGTGTCATTTGTGGTATTTCAATGTTATAATGCTTTAATATTATAGGCCTACTCTTTTATCAGGATGATCTGAGTGTCGTTAGAATGTTATTACTGATCCCAATATAAAGTAACATATTTCTGTATCTACGATCTATTATTATTCTCAGGATAACCATATCCTTGATATACTACGGCCTGTCCTTTAACACCTCTAATCTGGATGGAGATCCGTATCGCAACTGCCTAATTTCCGCTGCCACAGAATTTCTTGCCTATGCTTTTCTGCGGTTCACCATACGCTACGTTCCACGGCGGGTGATTCTGCCATTCACTCTTCTTCTTGGAGGTGCTTTGCTGCTGCTCATCCAGCTTGTGCCTGCAGGTTTGTATGATGTAGCTTTACTACTTAAGCATTATGGTGCTTTCTGTTGAGTGGCCGCCATCTTAATAACTGACAGCCTATATGCATTGTAGCAACCCAATGTGAGTAGGCTGCCGGATGTGAGTGCCCGGATATCCGACCGAGTATTTGCGTGCATTTGCATTCATTTCCACGATCAGGAATGCTTTGCGGTGTAGCAACCCAATTAGAGTAGGCTACCGGATGTGAGTGCCTGGATATCCGACCGAGTATTTGCGTGCATTTGCATTCATTTCCACGATCAGAAATGCTTTGCAGTGTAGCAACCCAATTAGAGTAGGCTACCGGATGTGAGTGCCCGGATAACCGGCCGAATATTTACGATAATTTAACCTCAGCTACTTGATTTCGGTCGTGTATTTACGACAGTTTAACCTCAGCTACTTGATTTCGGTCCGATTTGAGTCTGACTGAATATGGAAGGGACATAGGTGCCGTGTGTAAAGAGCCCACAGCACATCGCCGATTCAGTGACACCAGAGAGGTCCTTCTCCCAATGAAAAGTAGCTGAGGTTAAACTGTCGTAAATACACGACCGAAATCGAGTAGCTGAGGTTAAACTGTCGTAAATATTCTGGCGGACATCTGGGCACTCACATCCGGTAGCCTACTCACATTGTGTTGCTACACGCATAAACGGCGTCACGTGTGCCATGTGCGTTACGGCTCTTTTGTTGGGGGGGGGGGGTGGCATTGGGGGGAAAGCCAATGCAACATGCCGAAAACGTGTTGTGTTGTCGGCTGTTCAAATAATATAGCCAAACAGCCGTGGCTGAAACATGGACTGTGTTCATTTAGGCTAGCCGATATAGCATGTAAGTTAATGAGACATTTGGTTTGTTTTCCCGCAAAAAGGGGCGTAACGCACATTCACGAGCAAAGTACCCGGATGGCTGTTCATACAGTACATATTGAGTTCAGATCCCTAGCAGCTCATCGGAGGGCCATTATTCTCACTCCGCTGGCTGATTGGTCAATATATGAGCATGACATTGGTTAGTCTGTAGTGTCATGAAATGTGAATACCTCAAAACCCTTAATACACTAGTACTAAATGGAAAAAGCTTTATCTTTCAAGTTCACAATTGGATTGTATGTGGCTTGTGTGCCAGCAATATTATTCAGTTGGTCTGCTCCCATTTGTGCCTTTATGAAGACTGCTAAGAAAGGGGGTGCTATGTGGTGTAATGTGTAGAGCACCCGCACCATATGCTTGGGGACCCGGCTTCGAGTCTGGCCTGGGTCAGTTACCAGCCCTATTCTTTCCTGTCACATCTTCACTATCGTAAGAAAGGCACAAAAGCCCCCAAAAATATATATACCGGTATGTACTGTATAAAAAAGAATGCTGAGAAAGGGTTAGCGGACATATTCAATGTCATGCTCACATAGACATGAACTACTCTACTTCTCGCCCAAACCGAAAAAGGCAAGTGCTACACCCTCATGACAACATTCTACAGAGGAACCATAGAGAGCATCTTGTCCAGCTGTATCACGGAGCTTATTTTCCATTGGGGGCCATTAGTCCATTTAATTTTGTAATACTAAGGGTGGCGTTGTCAGGTTTAGGATGAGGTCCAGGGGGCTTTTGTTCAAAAAAAGGTTGAGAACCACAGGGCTAGCAGAGCAGTGGACATTACTTGTGACTTGTGCAAGCTGGTAAACCATACCACACTATACGGATCATCATCTTGTGCTCCTTTCCCCCTTTCCCACAGAGCTAAGTGGGCTGACTGTCACCTTGGCAATGACAGGAAGATTGGTTGTAACCGGGGCCTATGCATTTGTTTATGTGTATTCCACGGAAATCTTTCCCACTGTCGTACGCAATATGGGATTAGGTGTCAGCTCCATGGCGGCCAGAATCGGAAGTGGCGTCTCACCATACGTAGCCCATATTGGTAAGTATCTTGAAATATATAGCCAATAAGTGTCCCCATATTATTTGTGGATACTTTTTTTTATCACACACGTTATCCATTAATGCTGGCAGGTGCATAGGCCTACGTACACATGTACATACAGAGGCGATTCTAGTGTAAGTGGGGCCCCCAAGCAAAAACCCCAAAGGAATTAACATTCAAAACGAATTGTAGCTGTTACAGTTTAAAGTCAAGCTGTTTTTCACCATCTAGGCTCAGGGCCCCGAAGCGGCTGCCTGCCTAGCCTGGTGACAAGATGCGCCTCTGTGTACATATGTGTGCATGCATACAAGCAAATAATAAAAAACCCACTGTGTGTTTGATTTTAGGCACATATAACAAGACATTACCTTTTATCCTGATGGGAACAATCTCTCTATTCTCTGGTGGTCTGAGTCTGTTGTTACCAGAGACAAAAAATGAAAAACTCCCAGAACTCATTAGCCAAGTCAAACCTCTTCAATGGTGAGTAGTTATGCTCAAACTATGTAATTGTAGTTTTTGCTTCACAGTTATTTTGACATGGGCTATTTTAACAGATGTTGCTTTGGATTTTTATAGGTGTTGCAACAAGAAGAGGACTGCTGAAATTAACAGTCCGGATGGAGATGTGCAGGGCTCTAAATTAGCACCCGCCAACCAGTCAAATGCTGGTGAAAATTCAGTTTGGCTGGTAGAAAAGAACGCCTACTAGCCACTTCGACTGACAGTGAATGTATGTTTGGCTAGTACAATTTACAAGCCAAATTTACAAGTACAATGTACTAGCCAAATTTGGCTAGCAATGAAAAAGGTTAATTTATAGCCCTGGAGATGTGCATTAGAGTGATGACCCTACCAATAGCTTGAAAGGCTGAAATGAATAATTGAAGACATACTATATAACATATTAATCACCACCTGTAGACATTGTGTACATTCTGGAAGTTGTTTTGCCTTACGATCACCACTGAATTTAAATGTTTGATGTGAAACATTTCAAATAAAATACGAGGTCTGAACTTAAAGGAGCACCTATAGTCCGTGAGTTGCGGCCTCAAAATATGGAAACAGTTACCGAAAAGGTGGCAAAGGCCACCATACCTTTTCTGAAAGCTTGGAATCTCAGCTTTCAAAGGGTGTATGATGGCCATCTGACAAGAGTAGCTGTTGTGAGTTATTACACATAATGTAAACAAAGGTTGAGGGAAAAAAGTATATACAGTGCCCTCCATAATTATTGGCACCCCTGGTTGAGATGTGTTAAAAGCCTTAAGATAAATTCAGTGTTTATTGCAGAAGAATACTGTCACACTGAAAATGTTAGGAAAATGTAGCCTTCAACTCAAATGAATTGTAAGAAAATAAAAAAAACCTGACTAAAAAATTATTATTTTTCATTAAATCACCTGTTCCACAATTATTGGCACCCTTAACAATTCCCAGGAAATAAATATAATTGAAGCATTTCTGTCATTTCTACAGTAGTTTACAAAGTTTACCAGAGTATGTAGGAACATTTAATTAGTAGTTCATCACTTCCTGTTTCCCTGGGGTATAAATATGACGTGACACTGAGACCATTTCTCTTATCCACTCTTAAACATGGGAAAGACAAAGGAACACAGCATACAAGTGAGGCAGATGTGCGTCGACCTTCACAGGTCAGGCAGAGGCTACAAGAAGATTGCCACTCAACTGCAGCTGCCCATATCCACTGTGAGAGGAATAATTAAGAAGTTCAAAACAACTGGAACAGTGGTAAACAAGCCTGGACGAGGACCCAAGTTTATTTTGCCACCACGCACAGTGAGGAGGATGGGAAGAGAAATCAAAAGATCTCCAAAGCTCACTGTTACAGAATTACAACAAATGGTAGCATCCTGGGGTCACAAAGTCTCCAAATCCACCATCAGGCACTGTCTACACGGCAACAAGCTGTTTGGGAGGCATGCACGGAGAAAACCTTTCCTCACTCACAATCATAAACGCAAACGTCTGGAGTTCACCAAGCGGTATTGGGGCTTCAACTGGGACCGTGTGCTTTGGTCAGATGAGACCAAGATTGAGCTTTTTGGCAACAAACACTCTAAGTGGGTCTGGCGTGCCACGAAAGATGCGCATGCTGAAAAGCACCTCATACCCACTGTGAAGTATGGGGGTGGGTCAGTGATGCTGTGGGGCTGTTTCGCTTCCAAAGGCCCTGGGAACCTTGTTAGGGTGCATGGCATCATGAATGCTTTAAAATACCAGGACATTTTAAATCAAAATCTGTTGCCCTCTGCCCGAAAGCTGAAGATGGGTCGTCACTGGGTCTTTCAGCAAGACAATGACCCTAAACATATGGCCAAATCTACACAGAAATGGTTCACCAGACACAAAATCAAGCTCCTCCCATGGCCATCTCAGTCCTCAGACCTCAACCCCATTGAGAACATGTGGGGTGAGCTGAAGAGGAGAGTACAGAGGAGAGGACCCAGGTCTCTGGATGATTTAGAGAGATTCTGCAAAGAGGAATGGCTGAAGATCCCTCTTTCTGTCTTTTCCCATCTTGTGAAACATTATAGGAGAAGATTAGGTGCTGTTTTGTTGGCAAAAGGGGGTTGTACAAAATATTAACACCAGGGGTGCTAATAATTGTGACACACATTATTTGATGTCAAATAATTATTTCTTTATGTGGGATTTTTTCCCCACTGAATAAATACACTTGTATTGAAGGTTGTGTTTTTCTCTTTTTTTCCATTAAGGTCCCATATTATTTAGAAAAATAAATAAATAATTGGAAGCTAAAAAACACATCTCAACCAGGGGTGCCAATAATTATGGAGGGCACTGTAAATCAAGCAGAGCATCGATATAGATAATCACCTATATTGGACACAAGGGAACATTTAATTTGGTCATTTTTGGTGTAATTTTAAAGGGGAGACTCAGGGCTTTCATTTAAGTTATTTGGTGAACATTTTGGATATGTACAGCCAACCCTGGAGCTCTTCAAACCAAAATATGTATGATTTATCCATATTATTTGCTTTGTAAGGGGGTTTTGTAGTGTCATATCAGACATGACGTTTTTTTTTCCAGACAGAATCCGTAGTGTAATATTAACCCTAGTTTGTTGATATGTCAAGATGAAGGTCTGAGGTAAATACTTAGGAAAAGTTGCCATTTAGCATGTTGAGCATGTTAGATGTAGAAAATGTCCACCAGATACAGTTCATGGAATAGGTCATGGGCTGAAAGTGAGGCTTACAAGAAACTATATGCGTATTTTAGGAGTACCATCATACCTGAATGCTGTGTTGTGACTCAATCAGATCTGATAGAGAAGGTAATTCAATTAATGACAGTGTGACTGAAATCAAACACTCCACTAAAACACAAATCGTATAAATATGGCAAAATAATATGATACTACCATGCATACAGCTGTGCGCATCACTATCTTACTTGAAAAGTCCTGAAATACCCTGATACTCTCATTCGGAAGAAGGCAGCCAATCTGGAAAATACAACCACCGTTGATCGTCCATGGCCACCTTTACCAACAGAGTTGGACTCCCTTCTTCTGTGAGGTCATTACCATCTTCTGTCTTACCATGTACTGGTGAGAAGGAAAAATGGCAGAGACTCATTTGGCATGGATCGACCGTAGGCCTATGTCATATCTCATGATATTCCCAGTGTTGCCAGCTATCTGCCAACCATCAATGCCCTGGCCACTCAGATGGCAACTGTTCATAAGATTCTCCTTCAAAGTAGCAAAATCATGACTTCCTTAGATCACCAACACGTCAGTTACCTTTGTTCAGGCTCTCTACTGTAAAATTAGAGAAATTCTGCGGGCACATAGGGACAGGTTTTCCAACTTTGGGCCAAGACTTAGTCTTTCACAACATCTGCATGTCCTTGGGTGTGATTGGAAAGCACTTCCAGGCTTCAGGCCTAAGCGACATTTGCATTGAATTTGGAGCTGTCGCCGAGGGATCTGTCAGTGGTGTTTTGGATGGCCATATGTACATGCAATAGATCTCTGAGATCCCACAAAATTATGCATGAAGCCCTCCTGAGACTGGACTTGAAACAGTTTCCACAATGGCTCACAGAGAACCATCCTGATGCCCATGATCCCCTACAAATCCTATACCTAGACGTGAGTGTCTTTAGCATCAACCACTGTAGAAGAATCACTTCACCGAGCAGTCTTCAAAAAGGTCCACCAATACTTTTGTGAATTCCTACAGCATCTCAGATCCCAGTAAGGTCCACTGCCCAGGTTCTGGATGTCATATTGATATGGTGGAGGTTGTATTAAACCTTGTGAGGGCATCACATGAAGGAAATCGGGCATTGCACATGGCTATATTTGATTAATTATCCCCTGGACCTTTGCCTATGACAATCTGAATTGTGCAAGGTCACTCACTGCTTACTACTCAGAGACATTGAACATGAGAAACCAGATCTGTACATGTTTCTCTGTGAAGGTGGCTTTTCAGTCAAGCTGAGTGAACAGACACATTTGGCAGGTTCCGACTGACCTGACCCTAGAGGAACACTCTGATAGCTGGAGGTACAAAATGATTCAGCTTGAATCCAGCAGCTGTTTTAGGATTTTACCTTAAAGCTGGGTACAAAATTACTTGCCTATCTATATTGCAGCATTCCCTTAGACTCCAACAAAGTGATGGTTCTCACAATGACCTCTGACAAAGCAGATTTGCCAAAGATGAACACATAACAAGCATTATGGATCTATTGTATTCTAGTTGGATACATGCTGGTGGTGACTCCCTTGTTTCTCTGTCTACTGGAGGTACAGCACCAGCAGATGTTACTGAAGACCTTCTGAATGCACACTATATTGGCAAGGAAGCCTGCAAAACCTTCTCTGCTGAGCATGCAGAGAGTAATCCTCCTGCAAAGCAATTCCATGCACTGCTCTCCAGGATGAAACTGAAAATGTTCTCCTCAATGCAGGGAAAGGCGAAGATGTGCAAAATTGGGAAATAAGAAGTTATCATCAAAGCTGATCATCGAATATTTGCCCAGATGTTGATTGCACAGAGTAGGCAGCTCAACTTGAAGGAGGTTTTATGTCCTTTCGTGGTGGCAGTATCAGGAAGACATGCACATCTTCACTGGCCAAGCAACTGCTCAAGTGTCCATGTGTTGTTGAATAATTGCCATTATATTCTGCCTGCATAATCGATGGCATGGCACTTGGACAGAAGCTGAATGGTGATGATGGCAAGATATTCGTTTATATTGCAGACCATGCGTTGTCCACTGTCCTAGCTGAAGAATGTCAGAGCCCCTGTATTGACATTATTTTTGATATGTATACATGGGTTATACATTTTTGTTTTCTCCTGGCTGCGCGACACCAGCTGCGCATAACACAATCTCTGATTGTTGGAAACTGCTGACGGTCAAAAATTACCTCACGTGATTGGCTGCCAGTGTCTTGCCCCTCCTCACAACATCGTGCTTATAAACACGGTGAACCCATGTATAATGAGGCTTCCATAAAACACATGGAGAGAGTGGGCTGAGGTGCAGACTCATGCACAGGCGTCAAACAGATCACTGCAGGGCACAGGGTTCAGCAATGGAAGAAATTCCTTCAATGTAACAACAAAACAAATCTGGCTACCCTCTTGCTGAAAGAGTGGGGTATAAAAGAGTATTGGCGAAAAGGCTCTGTACACCACGACCAAAGATCAGTATTACTACCTAACCCAACAGAGAGTGCACAAGGTACCAGATCTGTCATCTACTAAGGAAGAGGTTGACACACATGTTACTTCATGATTCTGGCTTCAAAGATTGATCACACATCTGTCATCCTTATGTCTGATGACATTGATGTCTTGGTGATAAGCCTGGCTACCAATCACACACACACACACACACACACACACACACACACACGCACACACACACACACACACACACACACACACACACACACACACACACACACACACACACACACACACGCACACACACACACACACACACGTGACCCATTCCTGAAGACAGGGACAAAGAATCGAATATGTTACATAAACATCTTAATCACGCTCAACTCGCTCATGGTCTGGTTTCCCACTTGTTTCAGACTTTGCCTGGTTTACACACATACACCAGTTGTGAGACTGTGAGTGCATTTGCAGGTCATAGTAATGTGTTGGCTCTAAAACCTCTTCAGAAGAATGAGAAATTCTGTGAGACCTTTTAGGAGGTTGAGATGGCGTGGACAATGACATCTGAGTTGTATGCAGCCTTACAGGAGTTCATATTTGTCAAATATATACTCCAAGTCCAGAATCACCAACATAAAGGACATTAGGCAGGTCTATGCACTTTTTGTGCAAAGAAAGGCATTGATTCCTGGCAGTTACCCCCATGATCAGATTCTGACAATCTATTATGTCACAAAGTTGACCATCAAGGTGCTATCTGGAGAAGACGCCTTGAGAGCAACACTTAAATTCCATCCCCAGTTGATCTCGGGTGATAAAGACCAAGATGGTCACTTGTAGCTCTCTGTAGACTGGTTCAATGTCTCCATTGGTTCACATGCAGTACTTGAGTTTCTGTCCTGCTCATGCAAGAGGGACTGTGTCACACCATCATGTCAATATGTTGCCAACAACTTGGCTTGCAGTGATCTGTGCTGTACAAGACAGTGTAAAAAAAAGAAAGAATGACTTTACTGATGAGCAAAAATCCTATTCCTCTGATGAGGATTCAGACAGATTTATTAGTGCTGTGGTCTTGAATGATTCAATGTGTGTGAAAATGTCATTAACCATGCATACATGTTATGAACTTGACCTTTTACAGCCATGGCAATGTCATAATTAGCCTTCCCAGGTGAAAAAGTGGTTCAATTTAGTACAATAAAAGCACGACTGAAGTGTATTTAGCATGTTAAAAGTGCACTCATGCTTTTTGTGCTAAGAAAAAGTATGTTTACAATATGCTTATTTAAAGTGTACTTAAAATTAGATGCAATTAAGTTGCTCTCAAAGAAAGTACACTTAGCGAACCATACTTCAAGTGGACTTCGAAGATGTTTGGCTAAAGTCTATTTAGAGGAATATACTAATAGTGTTCTAATAGTGAACTTACTAAAAGTGTATTTTTTAATAACATATTGCAATTGTACTTTTTTAAAGTGCAATATGATTACACTTCACCCAAATGTCTTCGAAGTGTGATTTTCTATAGTGCGCTTTAAAGTAAATCGCTTTAACATATTGCAAGTACATTTTTTCTAAGTGCACCATGATTTTACTTCACCCAAATACAGTGAGGAGAATAAGTATTTGATCCCTTGCTGATTTTGTTGGTTTGCCCACTAATAAGGACATGATCATTCTATAATATTAATGATAAAATGTATTCTAATATAGAGAGACAGAATATCAAAAAGAAAATCCAGAAAATGACTTTGAAGAATATATTTTAATTGATTTGTATTCCATTGAGGAAAATAAGTATTTGACCCCTCTAGTCAAAGAAGACAAAATTACTTGGTGGCAAAGCCCTTGTTTTCTCATACAGAGGTCAGATGTTTCTTTCAGTTAATGACAATGTTTGTGGATATATTAGAAAGGATTTTTGTCCGCTTTTCTTTGCAGATCATCTCTAAACCACAAGTTGTATGACTGTAGCTTGCCAAATGGGAGCTTCTGTTCCCTTCACAGGATTAGTATAGGGTTAATGTTTGGAAACTGTCTAGGCCACTTCATGACCTTAATATGCTTCTGCTTGAGATACTCCTTCGTTGCTTGGGCTGCATGTTATGGATTATTATCATATTGGGAGGCCAATCCATGACCCACCTTCAGTCTAGTGGTGGTGGGAAAGAGGTTGGCATGCAGCATTGTACGTTTACATGTCTCCTTCCATTAATTTCTTGACGATTTGAAGTTGTCCTGTGTCTTGGCCAGACAAACAGCCTCAAAACATAATGTTACCACTTTCACTTATGATGTTGGAGAAGGTTTTGTTCTTGGGATCATAGGCAGCATTTCTCTTCCTCCAAACACACCGAGTTGTGTTAATGCCAAACAGTTTGATTTTGGTGTCATCTGATTCCAGCACCTCCCAATCATATCCTAATCCAGTTTGATGTTCATTGGCAAACCTCAGGTGAGCCTGAACAGGTTCCTTCTGAAGCCGGGGTACCGTACATGCACTGCAAGATTTTAATCCGCTGTGGTATCAAGTGTTTCCAATAGTTTTCTTAGTGATTGAGGTCCCAGCTGCCTTGAGATCATTTCCTAGCTCCTCCCATACAGTTTTAAGGTGCTTTATCTCCTTTTTTTCTGGTTACCCAGGTGAAAAACCCATATACTTAAAGTGTACTTTTTTTGACCGTACTTAGTACAAAGTGTACTATTTTCGGCGATTTAAAGTGCACTTCATTGCACTATTAGTGCGCTGAAGCACTACTAAAGCAGTACTTCAGCACACTTGCAGCACACTGAGGATGCTAAATTGGCACCGCTTTTGGACAACTTTAAGTGCACTACAAGCATACTTTTGAAAGTATGCTCCAAACACGCTTTTCATGCATTCGTATGGCATTAAGAGTGTGCTTGAGTACACTTCTATAACATTTTATTGTTACTAGAAGTTCAATAAAAGTATATTAACTTCATGCTTTGGACTACATTGGAACATTTTAAGTCTATAAAAAGTATATCATATTAAGTAAATATATAACAGGTATGCTTGAAGTATATTTACAGTACACTCCCAAGTACATGAAATAATATAAATGTAATACTACAATTCATGCTGGTTCTCAGAGATTGTACATTACACACAGCCACATGTCACAATAGTGATACAGTATGCATGCCTAGCTAGACTGACAATTACAATTATTGCATTATTGCAGAGATTTCAGATACACATTTCACTTAATTTCCATCTTGATCAACAAACCTGCAGTTGATCACTTGAATTGATCACTAATGATGACCCTCTATACTTTGTTTGAACAACTAGTTCCAACTTACATACACCATGACATTATATGAATTGTGAGCCTATACATGTATATACCAGAACATATACGTGACCATCATAATGACTGTGGGAACATGGTCATTTTTTGTGTACCACTTTAAAATTTTAAAACTCCTACAATAAACACAGAATATAACAATGAGTAATATTTTCATACAAACCAAAAATATTCCTTCAGGATAAATGGCTTTCTGTTTGAGAAATTTAGCTCCAAGAAGTGCATTGCATGATGGGACATGTATGATGGTGCATGATGGGTAAATGCACTTTGTGTAAGCACACTTTGAAGATATTTGGGTGAAGTACAATCATGGTGCACTTAGAAAAAGTGTACTTGCAATATGTTAAAACGATTTACTTTAAAGCACACTATAGAAAATCACACTTCAAAGACATTTGGGTGAAGTGTAATCATATTGCACTTTAAAAAAGTACAATTGCAATATGTTATTAAAACATTCACATAAGTTCACTATTAGAACACTATTAGTATATTCCTCTAAATACACTTCGGCCAAACATCTTCGAAGTCCACTTGAAGTATGGTTCGCTAAGTGTACTTTCTTTGAGAGCAACTTAATTACATCTAATTTTAAGTACACTTTAAATAAGCATATTGTAAACATACTTTTCCTTAGCACAAAAAGCACGAGTGCACTTTTAACATGCTAAGTACACTTCAGTCATGCTTTTATTGTACTAAATTGAACCACTTTTTCACCTGGGTTATTAAATTCCCACAAGGTCAAATCTTGTATGGAACCAGAGACAGGCCTCAGATTGATGATTGATGATCATTTTGTATGTCCTAAAATTGGGAAGAAATGCACCAACAGTTTGCTCTTTAATATCCAGGAGCCCATTTCAGCCTTGTTGAGTTCTAAAATCTTGTCCCTGACATCCTTTGACAGCTTCTTGGTCTGTCCCATGTTGGCGAGTTTAGTTTGATTGATTGACTGATTCTATGGACTGATTCTGCAGATTCAATGTGTCTTTTGTGCAGGTTACTATTAACAGGTGTGTTCAATTCAGATAACAAGTTGATTGGAAGTGCTATTTGATCTGCGGGATCAGAACTCTTAATGGTTGGCAGGCGATCAAATACTTATTTCCCTCAATTAAATATAAATCAATTATTATATATTCTTTAGAGTTAATTTCTGCATTTTCTTTTTGATATTCTGTCTCTCCATAATAGAATACATTGTCAGGACTGCCTCTGGACTCAATGTTTACGTTACCCCCCCTACTGGCCTAATCGTGCTTTACTCTATGTTTGTTTTGAATGTGCCATGTGCTCTTGCCTTGACAGCTCTCCCCGCCCCATTCTTGCCACCTGTTCTGTTTAATTCAATTATTGTTGACCCTGCTGCTCATTGTATCACTCTGATTACCTGCCCTACTTATACCTTGCTCATTTTGTGTTTTTTCATCTAGTTGTCCTAAGCCTGCACTTTGACTCTGTAAGTTTTGATCCTGAGATTCTTGTTTTTTGAACATTGAACTGAACTCTGATTCTGGAACTCTGATTTTTTATTTTTTGTGTCTGGACCTTTTCTGAACCCTGCTTCTGAAAACCTTTGAGGTTGGATTTTTTAGTTCATGGACATTTACTGAGACCTGATTTTGATTGCTCGAGATTTCTTTCAGTTTTTTGAACTTTCTCCCTGAATCTCAGTTTTTGATGTTTACCTTTTTATTTTTGAATCACCTAACTGGACTGAACTGACTGATTTTTGACAATCTCTTTTGGATGTTTTCAAGACTGCCTTATTTTGAGATTTACTTGAACTTGTGTTGCAACTCTAATAAATCTGTGGAACTTCAGTTTTCTGCATTTGGGTCCTGCTTATCCCAAGCCTGACAATATATTATCATTAACATTAAAGACTGATCATGTCTTTATTAGTGGGCAAACCAACAAAATCAGCAAGGGATCAAATACTTATTCTCCTCACTGTATCTTCAACGGCCCAATTCGAAACGGGAGGTAGTGACTCGATGACTCTCCTCCTACATAAACATGTCACTGATCAGATAGGTCAAGTTAGCTGATGAGACAGCCGTTACGAACGGCACTAACGAGTGCGCCGCCTTGCGCATTTGATGTTCCGGCGATTCTATGGCGGGAGTTACGTTCATCACGTTAGCGCTTAGCTTACGCATGCTATTTGAACGGTGAATGATCGTCAGACGGCGGAATCGTAAAATATGCTATAAATAGATCTAGCGACAGCATATTTAGATACTACAATGTTAATTTATGCATTCGATTTTCAATATCTACATACATAAGTGTCAGAATAAAGAGTATGATAAGGTAGTAGCTTGGGTAGTAGCCATGTTTGTTTTTCAGGTTTCCGGTTGATAGGGAGGTGGCGCACAGCATGTTGGGTACCAAGGCAGCGAAGTCAGCATCTGATGTATCCTCGAAATATCCTCGTTACGCCCACAAATGCAGTCAACTGCCGAGAGAGGAAATAAAGCAATTTTTCGTTTCGATCCACACTTCATGACTCGATGTCCAGTTAGCTCACTGGAAGGACAGCTGCCTTCCCTGTTTCGAATTGGGCCAAAGTGTGCTTACACAAAGTGCATTTACCCATCATGCACCAGCATGCATGTCCCATCATGCAATGCACTTCTTGGAGCTAAATTTCTCAAACAGAAAACCATTTATCTTGAAGAAATATTTTTGGTTTGCATGAAAATATTACTCATTATTATATTATGTGTTTATTGTAGGGGTTTTTAACATTTAAAGTGGTACACAAAAAATGAACATGTTCCCACCGTCATTATGATGGTCACGTATATGTTCTGGTATATATAGGCTCACACTTCCCTTGGCATCATGGTGGGAGGTAAGTTGGAACTCGTTGTTCAATCGTAGAATAGTGTCACCATTAATGATTAACTCATGTGATCAATTGCAGGAAGGTGGAGCAAGATTGTAATAAAATGATATGTGTATCTGAAATCTCTGTAACAATGTAATGATTGTAAATGTCAGTTGTGCTAGGCTTGCATACTGTAACACTTCTGCGACATGTGGCTGTGTGTAATGTACAATCTCTGAGGACCAGCATGGATTGCAGTATTACATTTATATCATGTCATGTACTTGGGAGTGTACTGTAAATATACTTCAAGCATACCTGTTATATATTTACAATACTTAATATGATATACTTTTTACAGACTTAAAATGTTCCAATGTAGTCCAAAGAAGCATGAAGTTAATATACTTTTATTGAACTTCTAGTAACAATAAAATGTTATAGAAGTGTACTCAAGCACACTCTTAATGCCATACGAATGCATGAAAAGAGTGTTTGGAGCATACTTTCAAAAGTATGCTTGTAGTGCACTTAAAGTTGTCCAAAAGCGGTGCCAATTTAGCATCCTCAGTGTGCTGCAAGTGTGCTGACGTACTGCTTTAGTAGTGCTTCAGCGCACTAATAGTGCAATGAAGCGCACTTTAAATCACCGAAAATAGTACACTTTGTACTAAGTACGGTCAAAAAAAGTACACTTTAAGTATATGGGTTTTTCACCTGGGTTACCCCGCCGAAATAAATAGAAATCCTGGTCACATTTGTTATTTTTATACTGTTTTAAGATTTTCAGTTCTGATTGATTTATACACATTATTTTCTCAAACACCATGTCTGATATAAGGCTGAAAAGCACCCCCTCAAAATCAGGTAATATGGGTGGATTATACATTTTCCAAAATGCTCAAAACTCTGACTAACTACT
Source organism: Engraulis encrasicolus (assembly GCF_034702125.1). Lineage (NCBI taxonomy): Eukaryota > Metazoa > Chordata > Actinopteri > Clupeiformes > Engraulidae > Engraulis > Engraulis encrasicolus. The sequence continues at coordinate 22,596,290 of NC_085879.1, forward strand.
TCCAAAAAAATACCTTTTACTTTCAACACTACATGTCAACAAGTTAGCCTGATTAATAGCACATTACCGATTCTGTCTTTTTAAAAAGCCTTGTGTGATGACTGAAATCACCCCCTCCAAAGCACATAATATGGGTTAAAGCATTCTGAATACTTAGGGTCATGCCAGTATTTTAGTGTTAAGATTTTGTTTCTCTGATACTAACTGGAGCCACTGGATTAAAAGGTAAAAGATTAGTTACAACAAATTAGCCTAGTTAATATTACACTAGATTCTGTCTGAAAATAAAAACGTAATGTCTGATATAACACTACAATACCCCCCCCCCCACACACACAAAGCAAATAATATGGATAAATATTCTAATGTGAAGATTTTGTTTCTCTATTACTCCCTGGTGCCACAGCATTAAAAGATAAAAAAGGAATTAGGCGGAAATGGCAGAAAAATGTGTGGGATTAAAGGTTTGAAGAGATCCAGGGTTGGCTGTACAAATCCAAAATGTTCACCAAAGAGCTTAAATGGAAGCCCTGAGTCTCCCCTGTAAAATTACACCAACCATGACCAAATTAAAGGTTCCCTTATGTCCAATATAGGTGATTATCTATAGCGATGCTCTGCATGATTTATATACTTTTTTTCTTCAACCTTTGTTTACATTATGTGTAATAACTCGCAACAGCTACTCTTGTCAGATGGCCATCATACACCCTTTGAAAGCTGAGATTCCAAGCTCTCAGGAAAGGTATGGTGGCCTTTGCCACCTTTTCTGTAACGGTCAACCCATCTGGCTTACGGACTACTAGCCATTTTTAATAATTCTCAGCAGAATATCATGGCAGTTCCCCTGGGCTAGTGTCTTCCTGAAAGTCCATGCTGTTGATGTAATGTAATCTCGAGACCATGGGTTCTTTCCAGTATCCTAACTCCCATCCTCCCCTGTGCTTGTAGCCTCGTAATGGCGTTGCAAAACGTTTAATTCAATATTTCGCAAAAGCGCAATTCAAAGGTAATTTTCCCATTTGTAATCAGGATGTTGAATGGGGAAAAGTCCCCAAAAAGTTGTGTCTTGGCTGACAGCAGAGATGATGGTTATCTCCAGGGAAGCGTGGCATCAACGAAGTCCAAGGCCACAAGCACAGGTCAAGGCCTGTCTTTCATGACAAAGCTGAGGCCCGTGTCCTCGGTACATCAGGTCCCAGCAGATAGGGGTGACGATACTGCAACCTAAACCCTCCAATTACCACAGCCATTCTCATACAATTCTGCATACCAAGATCAAGATTAGCAGGGTTGAAAATGTTCCTCGCGCATCCTCCAACCAGCACCAGTTTGATACAGCCCTTCCCGACCTACGTAGTTAATTGGACTTCCTGGCATCTTTTCCCTGCGGCCTAACGGCCCTCCAAATTGACCCAGCCTGAAAGAAGGTTAATTAGTTTGCTTCAGGATGACTCAGTGACACTTCCAGCAGTTGAAAAATTCAATCTCTTGGTAAGTGTAGGATAGTGTTATTAGGATGGGATGTGTTCTCAGTAAGGAATGGTCTTCATGCTCTTCTAGAAGGGTTGATAACATCACTCTCCAGACGAATGTTTCCCTGCCTTGCCCAACATATCCATCTGGGAAAGCTGCATTGGAGGCTGAATTTCAGAAGCCAGGGCCTTATCAAGAAGAGCAACATCCTTGCCAAAAAAAAAAAAATACTTCATAACCGTTCTCTTTTCACTTCATTTCATCATTTCTAGATTCCACAACAGTTGTAATCGATACGTGCTGCCAAAAGAAACAGCTGCTTCTCTCCTCTATGCACCACATGACGTCAATGAAAATGTGAACAAATCAAATCGAGATTGGCTTGTTTTCTCTAACTGGAAGGGCCTCTGATTGGCCTACATCCCAGATGGATGTGTGGAGCTCAGTGTAACACCATGTGGAATTTGACGGAACTACATCCAACTGTCGAGAGTCAGGTTAGCGTTTACTCATAGAAATTGGCCCTATTTTTGTGGGTCATTATGGTATAACTTATTTTCTAGATTTCTTTACTTGTGTTTTCATTTTTTTACCTTTACTGTTGTTTTCTGTTGTTAGACATAACTACAGTTGAGGAAGATGTTATTAGCCTCCCTCCTGAAATTAGACATTTCTCTTGATTTCTCAGTGAGAATGACCATTATGAACTGTTTCTGTTATTCTGGAAACAAATACACCGATGGAGATAATGTCCAATGAGTTGAATTTGATTTAAACAAAAAAGGGCAAAACTGACAAAGATACAATTATTAGCCCGCTGATCATTAATAGTCAAAATGATGCCATTTACAGTTTTTCTCGATTGCCTACACACAAGTTCTGGTACTTCACACACAATTCTCGGAACATCTCACCCATTTCCCAACTCCCCTAACCAATGTCACTGAACACTAAACACAATTCCTACTTAACACTCAAATTCCAGTTTTAAAACACACTATTTTCACACCATTACACACAATTCTCTGGATTACACTCAATTTTCATAAAGAAAAACACTGGGTTTCTCATGGAACACACTGTCATTCACAACACTACAATCAACTGCAATACTATGTTCACTTCCTCATCACATGGGCAAACTCTCTTCATACCGGTTTACAATCTGAAATCATCACCCCATAAGGACACACATTGCATGTCATATTGATGAAAAATGAGTGGATGCAAGGAGAAAACCCATTTGTTAAGTTTTTGAACTCAAAAATATGTTATACAAGACATAACTTTCATGTGGTTACCCAATATTTTACAATACATTTGTGCAATTTTTAAATATTTTTAAAAATATGTAAAAATATATACACGTCTGTGTACTCCTAAACAAAGACAATATTTCAGTATTTTACTACAGAAAAATACCCTCTTTAGTAAGTAGAACACTGAAGAAAATAAGTTTCTACTGTCAGGATCCGGACCCACATGTCTTGTTTTTGGACCCTTGTGTTTTGATGTCTCTCCCCCCTTGTGCTCTGTTTGGGTTTCCTTGTGTTTTTGTTTACGTTTTTGACCTGTCACCTTCTCTGTCCATGTGCTTTTGTGTTTTCCTGTCATGTGTTCTGCCCCACCCCTCGTCTGTGTCACCTGGTCCTCTTGTCTCGTTTGCCTTGCTTAGTTCTCCTGATTGTTTCCATCTGATACCTGCCCCTTTTCTCGTTTCCTTGTTATCCTCCTGTTACCCATGCCTGCCTTCAGTCACTGTCTGCACCTGCTTACCTTGTTTGTCATTGCGTTCACCTGTTCTAGTTAGTCTCGTTTGCCCTGGTCATTGTCTCCACCTGTGTCTTGTCCTATCATCTGCCCTGCTCGTGTCCATTTGTTATTGTCTTTGATTTTGGGTTTGATTGTCCCATTTGGTTCCTTGTTTGCCCCTCTGCCCTCGGTGATCTTTGTAATTGTCCACTCGTCTCCTTGTAGTCTTGCCACCTGCTCCCTGTTGTCTCCTTCCCTATCGTGTGCCACTTTGCTATTCCCCCTGTGTATTTAAGTCCTGTGTTTCCATTGTCTTGCGTGGAATCATTTGTCCTGCCGTGTCGAATCCCTGTTCGTGTATCCCGTAAGTGAATCTCTGTTGCTTGTAATTGTTAACCCGTGTTCAGTTTAGTTTGTTGATGTTTTCCCCCTCGTGGGTTTTTGTTTTCTCCTCCCTTGAGATTTTTGTTCTGTTCATAGTTTGAGTTTAATAAACCCTTGACCTTCCCTGAACTTCGTTTGTGTGCTGCATTTGGGCTCTTCTTGAGAAAAACCTGACATCTACTGTGTTTCAAGTTGAGTATAGAGGGTTTTTTTTTCATAGCAATAGGCTATACAGTAATGTAATGTTTTTTTTGTACTGCCAAATAGGCAGTGGGGTTTATCTTTGTGTTGTTTTTGTGTTGTTTTTGTGCTTTCTGTTTCTGTTTGTGTGTTGTGGGAATGAAGTTTTTACAACTTATGTCACAGTATCCATGCAATCCAGAACAAAAAAAGCCCAAGTTACTGGGAGAAATTAGTTTTACCCTGTGCCCAACAGTGTTTTAATGGGTCTGCAAATGTGTATTGTAGTGACTGTCTGTGTGTGTCATTTGACGACAAAATTAGGTTTTTAGAAGAGAGTACATTGTTTTGAGACAAGACGTGCATTTTTCAGAGGTAGTGAAGAGTTTGGCCCGTTGTGTGTGAGGTTTGGAGATTTGTGTGTAGAGTTTTGAGAATTCGAAGACCGATTCCGAAAATTGTGTGTAGGCAATCGAGAAAAACTGTATGAACCAAAACTGACAACAGGCTCTTTGATCAGTTGTTACCTAGGTTGGCACATGCCCCACTAGGGATTTTGGCCCATTTCTTCACTGCAAAGTGTTCTAGCTGCTCCAAATTGCATGGATGCTGAGAATAGATATTTGCCACAGACTCTCAATGGGATTGAGGACTGGACTTTGAGCGGGTCATTCCAGTATCATGGTTTTAGTGTCCTTGAAGAACCTCTGAACTAATTTAAATGTTTACTTTGGGTTACGATGTTGTTGGAGGACCCAGCAATCCAGATCCCGGACTCCCTGTGTCTGAGGCTGAATAACAGTCTAAAAACTTGATGCCCCACCACTATGTGTAACTGTGGAAACTGCTTAGTCTCATTAGACCAAGGAAGCATGGGACACCTGCCTAGATGATTGTTATTGACCTGGCCTTATCTGGAGTTTTTAATTCAAGAAAGACAGCTGTTAGGGCTTGTCATCATATTGGGCTTTGGGGCCATCATCACAGAAGAACCCTTTTACTAATGGCGGTGCATATCAAAATGTCATTGAGCTTTGCCTATGAACATTTGAAAGTCAAAAATTAGTTTTGAAAGTCTTTGCTTTCATCTGATGAGATTCAATTGCACCTGCTGCATGAATTCTGCTTCTGTCAGGTGAAGAAAGGGATAGTCCTTAAAACTTTATAACATGGTTTCCACAATTAAACATGGTGGTGAAAGCATCATTCTGTGGCAGCCTCAGCCACGCTGCAACATGATCTCCAAAAATTCTGTGCTCCTGGACACGGATGTTAAGGACACAAAATCTGTGTCCAGGAGCACGGATTTTGCCAAAATTCCGTGCTCCTGGACACGGAATTATTTTCCGTGATGGACACACAGAAGTGCTCTCTCTATACTACCACAGCTCTATGTTTCCACAGTCAGATTTTTCTAATTTCAAATATTTTTTCTAAAAAAAAAAACATTTCTTACTGACAGGTTAGGGTTAGGGATTGTTTTGGTCTGGGCACAGCTAGTTTTCTTTCATTCATTATATGAATTTGATAGCCTAGCAACCAACTGGAAAAGGTATTTCTCAAAAATATGTCTTTAATGACAGGTTAAGGTTAGGGAATGTTTTGGTCAGGGCACAACTTAAATTGCTATACCATTATGTTGTTTAGGATTAGCATTTGGTATGTATTTTCTAATGAAAGAGTTAACACAGTGCTGTGGTAATAGCCTACAGAAAGCACTTCCGTGTGCCCATCACGGAAAACAATTCCGTGTCCAGGAGCACGGAAAACAATTCCGTGTCCAGGAGCACGGAATTTTGGCAAAATCCGTGCTCCTGGACACGGATCTCGTGTCCTTAACATCCGTGTCTAGGAGCACAGAATTTTTGGAGATCAGGCTGCAGCCACAGGAAACCTTGTTTGGGTGTACAGCACCATAAAAACAGAAGATTATGATAGAATGTGGAAGGTGACCATGCAAAAAATATGATCATTGAGGAAGCTAAGATCTTCACTGGATCTTTCAATAAGATAATAACCCAAAACTTTCATCCAAAATTGTTCAAATGTTCAAGGTTACTAAAACCATGATCATGTTGGGGTTCAACTCTCAATCATTTAGATAGTCTTTGAGGAGTGCTGAAAATGAATGTCCATCCTCAACATCCATGCAATTTGGATCAGGTTCACTATTTGCAATGAAAAAATGGGCCAAAATCCCTGGTAGGGCATGTGCCAACATACAGTAGTTAACAACTAACCAAAGTGCCTGATGTCAGTTTTGGTTCATAAATGGCACTCTATTGACTATTAATGATAAGGGGGCTAATAATTTGTCCGTGCCATTTTTGCCCTTTTTTGTTTAAATTCATTGTGAAAATGGAAAAATCCAAATTCAACTCATTGGACATTATCTCCAGTGTATTTGTTTCCAGAAGAACAGAAACGGTTCATAATGGCCCTTCTCACTGAGAAATCAAGAGAGATGTCTAATTTCAGGAGGGGGGCTAATAATATCGTCCTCAACTGTATTTAAGACATATTTTCCTTAATGAAATGCTTTGAAAATGTAGGCCAACATGTACACAATATTGCAATTCTTGTTTTTGTAGATTCTTCATATAGATCTTATTTAAAATGCAATGATCATAATCTGATCATGTTCAGATCATTATGCATATCTTTAGGCAATTGCCAATCAATGCCAAACACGGGTCTTCTTAAATAAACTTTCCATCCAAACTATTTGGACCACTGTCGTGATTGAAAATTGTGTTGAATCTGGTTTTGCCATGGTGGATCTGTAAAGAAATCACAAGCTTATATATTTGTCAGTATAACATGTAGGCCTAGTCCCTTGTTCTGTGGCGGTAGGGACACATAGGGGGCGAAACGAACGAGGCGAAGAGAGGCGAAATTCAGTGACGGCTCAACCGTCATCAGGTTGTCGCAGCGAATCAAATGGAATGGCACTGTTATATTGTTGATTTGATTGGCCTGCCGCAGACGAATTCTCTCCTCATTTGCATAATATTAAACTTGGTTTAATAATTTTGCTTCGCTCCGCTCCTGTTTGCTTGCTTTCGCTTGCCTTCGCCTCTCTCATAGGAATGAATGGCGAAGTTTGCTTCGCTTGGCCAAATTCGCATCTATGTTTCCCTACCGTGATAGACTCTGAAACTCAGTGCAAGCGTCTTGGCCATGGTGTCCAGCCTGACGTGCAGTTTGTAGGCTTTACCTTTCGAGCGGAGCAATGCTTGTTTTACTTTCTTCATTTGCCTTTTCTATAATACCTGACTGTTTTCCATTATGGATTTCCTATTTATCTCGTTATTGCTGTTGCTTGGATCATTCTCAATTAAATAGCCTGATTTACATGTAGACCACATTTACGTAATTCAGTTCATTCTGCAACAGGTGACCGATGCAGGCAGTTATAAGCACAGGTGTTAAAGAGTGCAGTACCGTCTAAGAAGAATGAAACATCCTGTTGTAACATGTTGAGATAAAGATGTGTCAAGAGGATGTTTCTGTCAAGCAAATGCAGATATTTCCTGCTCAGGGGTATGACACCCCTCCTACCCCTTTTACATAGCGCTCTAGTATTAATATTATTATGGGGGGAAAAAACTTCTTCTGGGGCCTCCCCATACCCCCATACCTGGTGACTCCGTGACACGTTACCTCCCTATTTCGACAACCTTGTCCTGCAGGCCCAAGAATGTCTCACCCCCTAACCATGGCTCACAGACAAAAAAAAACAGAGAGCACTATGTTCCAGGCAGATGAAGCAGTATGGATTTACTGTGTATTGTGCATTGATACAACTGTAATGGATGATAAAGTTGTGTAGGTGACAATGTTGGGCAAGTTACTCAAAAACTGTAATGCATTACTGATTAAATGTTACTGTCTTTTCAAAATAATCCATTACACTACAATATTACTATATTTAACCTCTAAGGCATTACACTACTTTTGCATTACTTTAGTTACTTTTGCCTAAATAATTGTAGGCCTAAATATGGATCTGGCAATTTATTAGTGTAAATCAAGCTCATGCGTCATGACTTTTTCAACTCCCATCCAGGAGGTGTTTTTGGCAGCTTGCATACTAAAAACTACCATGTTCAGGAATAGCTTCTATCTGACCCACCACACTGAATACCACGAAAATCCAGGTCATGGTAATGCATCGTAAATTAAGTTATTTAGCATTATAACTAAGTAAATATTACAGATTTTTGCCCTGTAATGCCTATTATTGCATTACAGCAAAAAGTAATGCATTACAGTAATTAATTAGTTTTGTAATGCGTTACTGCCCAACACTGGATATGTGATGCATTATGCATGCACTCAGCCCCCCACCCACAGAACAGAACCATGCACTGGCCCTCAGGGATAATCTACTGTCAACACTGATACCACCTGATTGGTTTGGTGGGCCAGTAGATGATTTAAAAACTGTCAACAAAGGCCTCACCAATGGGGAGTAGGTAGTAGGAAGTAGGTGTTCACCACAACCAAACATTAATGAACAACACTTACTATTGATGATTGAGTGGTCACACATATTAAAGAGATAATGGCTGACGGGGCTAAAACAAGAACTAACAAATGCTTAACAAGGAGTAGTTGGTGGAACTCGTCCTGCTCCCTCAAACCGTCAGCCTGAAGTGTTCGCGGGGAATAACCAAACACAGACAATGCTTTACCAACTTTAACTCCACCCACCCTGCCGCTTGACATCGACTTTTTTCCTTCTAAATACTGTAGGTGTGTTGGTTCTACTGACACATGGCCACTTTTCATTGATATTCCAAGATGAAGGACTATGAGGAAACCATTGCATTTTTAGGAGAATGGGGACCTTTCCAAAGACTGATTTTTGTTCTCTTGAGCCTTAGTGCCATCCCCAGTGGATACATATCTCTTTCAATGGTCTTCATAGCAGACACTCCTCCTCATCACTGCAGAGTTCCATCTCTGAACAGCAGCTATGGAGGACTGGGCTACAATCTGTCCATCCCGACTGAGGAGCTGAAAGGGGAGACCATCCTGAGTCGCTGCAGACGCTACACTGAACAGGAAGACTCTGACTCTGCCTACAGCTATGACACAGAGGGCTGTGTGGATGGCTGGGTGTTCAGCAAGGAGAGATATGTGTCCACTATTGTCACTGAGGTGAGTTCACATAGCCTAATAAATTCAGCCAGTAAAAGATTGCAACCATCTAGGTCAGGGATGGGCAACTTGCATGATTAAGCGGGCCAAAGTTCTTCATCAGACTTATTTTTTGGTTGTTTAACCCTTTTGTCCTGCACCTGCATTTTGAATATGCGCACCACCACTATCTTTGTTACATTACATTACATTTCATTTCATTACATTACTTTACATTACTTTACATTACATTACACTTAGCTGATACTTTTATCCAAAGACATAAACAGATATTACAGGGTATTGGTTACAGCCTCTGGAGCAATGTGTGGTTAGGAGCCTTGCTCAAGGGCACTTCAAGCATGGATGGAGGAAGGGATTGGTAAGGGTGGGAAATTCTTCCTGCAACCTTGTGATTTACAGTCCAGCTCCCTAACCATGAGTACACCTCGGCTGCCCCAAATCACCTACAGTATGTCCTAAATCTTTGCACTCATCTACATTACGCTGCACACACTGTAGTGTTACCAGATATGACACAGACACACATTACCAAATGGACTGGATAACAACTCAATCTCAATCATACTTACTGTATTAAACTTGCTTTATATGACATTGTCTTACAGCGAAGTCACCCCAGTGGGCCCAATACAGCTGCTATGCGTTTTTACATGTAGATGTTATGTCATGTTATTTGCAGCGGTGATGCGAGTGACCTTTTCCTGTTCGCCACAACTAATCCATATGTTATTGTCCACAGTGGAGCCTGGTATGTAACGATTCCTGGAAGTCTCCTTTCACCCTGACTGTGGTCTGTGCTGGACTGCTTGTTGGATCGCTGTTTTCTGGAATTTTGTCAGACAGGTATTGTGTGTGTGCCATATGCCAAAAAGTATGCCAATGTTGTTTTTGTTAAACCTACAAATGACATCAGAGCTTGCTGTGTGTGCGTGCATGCTCGATATGTATATGACTCTGTGTCTGTTTTTGGTAATATATATTTAGAAAAAAAATCTGATTTGTGAATGGGCAGCATAATGTTGATAATGAAGTATTTTTTAAAAATTACAAAGTAGAACTTAAAGCCAGTAGACCAGCAGATCATAGCCAAACCCAGTGTCTTTTGAATATGAATATAGCCTAAGTCGTCTTGTGTTTTAATCTGCGTTCCTCCACAGGTATGGCAGGAGGATCATCTTTTTTTCATCCAAGGCCGTGAAGACTATATGCTACACAGCCTTGGCTATGTCCCAAAGCTGGGAGATGTTCTGTGCTCTCTATTTCATCATAGGAGTGATGGACATCTCAAGCTACTGTACTGCTTTTATACTTGGTGTGTCTTCTATGTTCTTACTTGCCACATTTTGATTATGGTAGAATAATAATTGAGGAATATTTTCTTAAACCCTGGTTGTAATCCATCCCTGTTGTTATTTCTGTTAGGCTCAGAGCTCCTGATTAAATCAACACGTGAGACTTTTGGGATTCTGGGTGTCGGTCTGTCCTACGCCACTGGCTATGCCGTTCTGCCACTCTTTGCATTCTTTATTCGGGATTGGAGGACACTGCAGATAGGACTGTCTCTAGTGGGGTATCTGTATATTCCACTCTGGTGGTAAGTTCACTAGCAGTATACATGTATAGAATCAGGGCCGGTTCTGGCTTATTTGGTGCCCTAGGCGAGTTTGATTTCTGGCGCCCCCCCCCCCCCCCCCCCCCCCCCCCCCCCCCCCCCCCCCCCCCCCCCCCCCCCCCCCCCCCCCCCCCCCCCCCCCTACCTTTGAAAGAAAAAAAAAACTTTCTTATACCTAACAGAACACAAGACTAATATCCTTAGTAAGCTTAACTAAATAGCATCAAGAACAATAACCGTTTTTCATCAAATGGATTTGTGGTTCTTTTTGACAGGCGACCAACACATCAGATTGAGTCGCATGAAAGTAGCTTCACTGTGTGGTGTGTTGGATGTGATGGTGGTGGGGCCCCCAACCCCAGATGAGAGGGAGGTTATCAATGTGTTTGAATTGTAACGTGAAATTGAAATGCCAGGAGAGTGATACAGTACATTTGCATGTAAAATGCATGTGTAGACAATAATCCTACCAAGGAGGTCTGCATTGATCTACACTATCTACAGCACCACAAAGCATGGCAGCATAACAATTTTAATAAGCTACACATTTGTGCTGTCTTCCAAACCAATTTCATTTCTGGACTGGAAATAGTGGTGCATTTGTGAGTATGAGAATGAGAAGGGGGCTATCTATGTGTTTGGAGGGACAGGGTGAGAGAAAGGGAGAAGAGCTGTCACGCTATTGAATTTCATAATATACAAAATATAGTAAATAGCCTCACTTGTCTGCTGTGCATGGTTCTGTTACATGATTAATGTAGGCTATGTCATTCTGGTCTGGAAATTAATGTTTTTTTAAGCTTACAACAAGCAGGTAATTCATGTGGATGGAAGGAGATATGGCAGCTAAAATTGTTTTAAACATTGCACCAGTCTTACTTTACATTGCTTGTCAACCTTAGCAAGTAGGCTATTGTGATATCAGGTGGGTGTTAGTGAGTGGTGAGTAGGCTACTAACAGCTACTTTACTGGATTTCATTGCTTGGCATACTTGGCTAATGTTAGCATGCTAACTAGCGATTTCTCTGATCAAAAACAAAGCTCTTTTTCTCTCTAATTCCAAATAGTAACCTCATAACTATTAGGCTTTCCATAATCACAAATGGTTGCTGATTAAATCACATAGTTCCAAAACACCCTCTGAAACTCCTGCATCATGCAATGAGTGGTTTAATGAGAACATAATAATCTCCATCCAGCAGAGCAGCACTACTGTTTGCGCTTGCCCCCTCTGTCTCTGGAGTGAGTCTCCAAATTCAAAATAGACCGCACGCTGTCACTCGTCCCGCCCCCTTTCTCAGAACTGTCTGTTTATTGGTTCACAGACTTCCCAGAGACAGTTGGAAGAGATATTACTATTGGCTGAGGGGCGCTTTGCCGTGAGGAGCGCTTTCGCCACTCTTTGTTGATTGCGACTTCATAAAAAAACTTCATATCGCAAAATTACGCATAGGAGAGCGCCATTTCAGCGCCCCTTCTTCACATGGCGCTCTAGGCGACCGCCTAGCCGGCCTATGCTAAAAACCGGCCCTGTATAGAATGACAAATCTGTGTGCCTGTGGGGCTTTGTAGATGTCGAGATATGAGCGTACAAACATGCACAGGTATTTAATTTTCAGCACTTATCCAGATCCATCTATCCAAATCCAAATCCAAATTCTTTATAAACCATTGCGGTGCGATGACTGCTCCCCAAGAAGCAAAAATGCCTTAAAGTTCATCGCTTTTCGCAACTTAACAGACGTTATAGATTATACAAACTGCATCTATTTTTGGCCACTATCACTGATCTCAAAATTATAGTCTTACAATTAATCTCTTAGCTAATCCATGGAGGCATGTTTATAGACGCTGTTTGTTCTTTGTTAAAAGGATAAGGATGACTAGAGTATGTACACCCGTTTCAGCTCCTTCTCTCCTCCCCTCAGGTTCATCCCAGAGTCCCCCCGCTGGCTCATCACTCAGGGCCGGTCGCAGGAGGCAGAGGCCATCATTCGAGCTGCTGCCAAGAGGAACGGCATCACGCCACCAGAGGACATCTTCCAGACAGAGTTCAGTATCGACACTAAGGTGACCCAGATGCCAATTGCATAATGAATGATTAGTGCAACGTAGTTGGACATTGATAGATCTGTTGGATAGCTATTTGCTAAAGTTGACATTTAAAGGCTCTTTCACACCAGAAAGACCCAACCAGACTTCTTACTGTGATTAGGCAGTTGTTCATTGATGGCCTTTTTTTACAGAACAAATCAAGTTGACTTAAACCGCCATGGAAACTCCCCCGGGGTGTCGCCGGATTTTGTTGACACCCTCACGTGAGAGCTTGCAACTGGCCCTTTTCAGTAGACTAATGGTTTCATGAGGTCACCACGAAGTCCATCTCTTTACTTTAGTAGCCTTGATGGTAACACTTTCTTTTAATGGTTCACTATTACAGTTGATCGACCACATTAGGTACAGTGTAATAACAAGTGTAACAATATTTAATACCATGTAATACCAGTGTAATACCATGTGCCAACCCTAACCCTATTAGGGTTATTAAGCAGTGCTCTTTCCCATAGGATGGCAGCTTAGAATCTTACATCATATAGATTCTGGAAGAAACTCCTTTCGAGCAGTCGTCTCCTTGTCTATTGTCTCTAGTACGAACAACTCTTCATGACTGCTAAGCCTGGTTATCGGTTCACTTGCGCAAACTTACTTTTACTATCTAATCAACTATAAGGCTTCCGTCCAAATATTGTTAGACAGAATGCATACATGTAAATGACTAATTACGTAACATTTATACTTTTGGGTGTCAAAAGTAGAGATGCACCGGATCCTGATTTGCAGGATCCTGCCGGATACCGTATCCACTGCTTAAGATCCTGCCAGATCCAAACCGGATACTCCTTCAGTGTCTCTAAAACCATTTTACGTAACTTTTATCAGTCTTTTATTGAGAGTCTCTTAACTTTCTCTTTTTTATGCTGGTTCAATAGCCTTTCAGTCAAAGACAAGAACAGTCTCAGCAGTATTGTTAACACGTCATCAAAGATTATTGGAACACAGCTAAATAGTCTGAGTGCTCTGTTTAACAAACAGGCAGTCCAAAAGGCTAAAAGTATCATTAGTCAACCTGACCATGTTTTAAGTGGTGAATTTTCATTAATGCCCTCTTGGAGGTGCTATTATTCTGTCAGGACAAAAACAAAGCGTTACTCTGGATCTTTCATCCCTACAACCATTAGATTATTAAACAAGGTTGTAGGGATAGAGTTCATTACTGACCATTTAATTTACTGAGGGCTGCTCATCACTGACAGGACAGGGTGTTTGAATGTATGTGTTAAAATGTGTATGTTTTTGTTTTCCTATTTATTTATTGTTTTTTGTTTCCTTTAGGTTTTGTATTTCATTTTCTACTCTTTTTATTTATACTATCTATTCATTGACTGATGGAGACTGGGACCGCAAACTGAATTGCCCTTCTGATGGGACTAATAAAGTAATCTGAATCTGAATCTGAATCTGAGGATACCGGATCCTACGAAAGAGTTGAAACACATAGCCTACTCGCACACGTGGGCCCTTTTCATTATGTTGGCTCAAACTATTTTTTAGACTCATTGGCTTACTGCCACACTGCCTGCAACGGCCGCTTTCACTCCATGCAGCGATTGGGGTTGTGAAACACTGACTGAAAAGCCTAGGCTACAGATGCACCAGATCCTGATTTTTAGGTAACTGTCAGATACCGGATCCACTGCTTAAGATCCTGCGGGACCCGGATCCTTTGAAAAACCCTATTATCCTGCCAGATCGGGAACCAGATCTTGGATCCGGTGCATCTCTAGTCAAAAGTAGAGAGCATGCATTTCAGGTGTTTTTATTTCCTCTGGGGTAACTAACATAAAAGTTACGTGATTTGTTATTACTATTCACAGGAAACTGACAAGGAATCCAGTGGTCAGGAAAAGTACACTTGGCGGGATCTCCTAAAAACAGCAAATATGAGAAACATTACCATTATAAACATCACCATCTGGTGAGCGAAGATTTTCATTGTTTAGAGAGCATTATGACGTGCTCCCTATAGCAGTGTGTTCAATACTATCTTAATAAACTTTATCGCAGTGTACTTATGTTTTACAGTAGCCTACAATATGTCGACTGTATATCGTGACGACCAGTTGGTTGCAAAATACTGTATGTACATTTCCACACATTGTGGTCAATTATTGTGTCATTTGTGTTATTTTAATGTTATTATGCTTAACTATTACAGACCTTTATCAGGATTAAGTCATCATTAGAATGTTATTACTGATCCCAATATAAAGCCACATATTTCTTTATCTATTATTTTTCACAGGATAACCATATCCTTGATATACTACGGCCTGTCCTTTAACACCTCTAATCTGGATGGAGATCCGTATCGCAACTGCCTCATTTCAGCTGCCACAGAATTTCTTGCCTATGCTTTTCTGCAGTTCACCATACGCTACGTTCCACGGCGGGTGATTCTGCCATTCACTCTTCTTCTTGGAGGTGCTTTGCTCCTGCTCATCCAGCTTGTGCCTGCAGGTTTGTATGATGTAGCTTTACAGTTGCTGAAGCAGTATGGTGCTTTCTGTTGAGTGGTAACTGGTGGTAACCAGAGGTGGAAGAAGTACTGAAGTTGTGTACTTAAGTAAAAGTAGAAGTACCCTGCGAAAAAATTACTCAAGTGAAAGTAAAAGTTGTTTACCAAAAACGTACTTAAGTAAAAGTCCTAAGTACTAACTTTTAAATGTACTTTTCAGTACAAAAGTACAAGTAGGCCTACATGCGCAATGGCTGTCTTTCTCCATGTCTACCTACTTGATACAATAGGAAAAATTGTCTGCAACGGTTTTCGGTTCCATTTGAACATGACTATGGAGTCCTGTTAATGTTTTTAAAAGTATATTTTCTGTCTGGGTGTCAATTTGGAAGAGGGGCTTGGTCCCGCCTCCCTGCCCGCAGCTGAGGCTACTGAAATATCCACGAAACACAACAGGAAAACCTAGGATAAATGTAACTAGTAACAAAGTCTTCTCCTAGAAATGTAAGGAGTAGAAAGTACAAGTAATTGTCAAAAAATGTAATTGAGTAAAAGTAAAAGTCTGCATTTTTATTTTTACTCAAGTAAGTACAAATTCCAGAAAAAACTACTTAAGTACAGTAACGAAGTAAAAATACTTAGTTACGTTCCACCTCTGGTGGTAACTGACAGCCTACTGAGTTCAGAACCTTAGCAGCTCATCGGAGGGCCACACTTCTCTCTCAGCTGGTCAATATAAGCGCATGACATTGGTTAGTCTGGAGTGTCATGAAATGGTTATACAGTACCTCGACACCCTTCATACACTACTGTAGGACTAAATGGAAACACTTTATCTTTCAAGTTCACAATCTGATTGTATGTAAATTGTGCGCCAGCAACATTATTCAGTTGGTCAGCTCCCATTTGTGTCTTCATGAAGAATGCTGAGAAGGGGGTGCTGTGTAGGGCAATGCGTAGAGCACCCGACCATATACTTGGGGACCTGGGTTCGAGTCCAGTCTGGTCATTTACCATCCCTATATCCTGTCTCTCTCTCCCACCACTTTCCTGACGCAGCTTCACTATCATAAGAAAGGCACAAAAAGCCCCCAAAATATGTACCGGTATATACTGTATAAGAAAGAATGCTGAGAAAGGGTTGACGGACATATTGTGAATACCTTGTTCACATAGACATGAAATGTGTTTCCACTGGAAAAAGAATAGCATGAAAGGGGACATGGTATTGATTTTCATTTGTTTGTTATAAATCAGAATGCCAATGACCAAGTCGTAATACATGACTAAAAATGATAAGTAATGTAGCATTCTTCTTCTAGTTATGTTAAAAAGAAAAGAAAAAAATAATGCAGTGTTCATACGCTACAATGTTCCACTGGCAGTGGACAGTGGACATTAGGAGGCTTTGGCGAGCTGGTACCGTTATGTTCCCCATCACTCATCTTGTGCTTATTTTCCCCCTTTCCTGCAGAGCTAAGTGGACTGACTGTCACCTTGGCAATGATGGGAAGGTTGGTTGTAACCGGGGCCTATGCATTTGTTTATGTGTATTCCACGGAACTCTTTCCCACTGTCGTACGCAATATGGGATTAGGTGTCAGCTCCATGGCTGCTAGAATCGGAAGTGGCGTCTCACCATACGTAGCCCATATTGGTAAGCATCTTGAAAGATAGTTTGTAAATGTCTCCAAATTATTTGTATTATTATGATTATTATGATTATTATGATTATTATTATTATTATATAATTATTGTATTATTTTTATCACACACAGTATCCATTCATGTGGACAGGTGAATACATACATACTGCATGTACAGGTCCTTCTCAAATAATTAGTGTAAGGGTTAAAGTTCATTTTTTCCCTATAATGTAATGATAAAAAATAAACTTTCATATGGTTTAGATTCATTGCACACCAACTGAAATATTTCAGGTCTTGTATTGTTTTAATATTGATGATTTTGGCATACAGCTCATGAAAACCCAAAATTCGCATCTAAAAAAGATAGCATATCATGAAAAGGTTGTCTAAACAAGCTATTAACCTAATCATCTGAATCAACTATTTCTATACCATGCTTAGGTGTTTTGGTGGTTATGGACCTTCTAAATCACCAGACAGAACATTCCATTGACTTTCAATGGGGTTTAATTTCTGGCAAATTAGAATGTCCATAACCAACAAAATACCTAAGCGTGGTATAGAAATCTATGGGGTATAATGAAGACGGGAAGTGTGGGTCACCAGATCAAAAGAACAAAAAACAGCTGACAGCTAAGCATCAAGGATATCTGGGCTTCCATAACCCTGATGCAATGCCACTATCAGTACTACTTAACGCTACGTGCTACTTAAGTTCACACGTAACAGTATCGTAGAGCTCACGGAGCGTTTCCCAAAGCCAACTTAGCAAAGAACCATCGCAGGTTGACACGTAACTCTAAGAGAAATCCACGAGTGGCCTGGAGTAGTCTTAACGCGCTAAGATTGATCGTAACGGCATGGCACAGTGGAGACACCCACAGGATATGAAGGGAAAAGAAGAAACTTGCGCATAAGATTGTTGTTTTAAGACGCGAGTGGCATGGCACAGTGGAGACACCCACAGGAGAAGAGGAAACTTGCGCTTCAAGTTGATGTTTTAAGACCGGAGTGTAAATATCATGGCACCACAGTTGACACTGTAACGAAAATAAGAAGGTAACATTAATTGTGTAAGTGTATAAAATAAAAGCAATGTGTTTGGAAAATATTTTACAGGCAGTAAAATAGTTCAGCTGTGCTTGATAAATCAGGGCATTATTAAACTGTGATCATTCATAATTTGTGTGGGTGCTTCGTGAACAAGAACAAGGCATCCACACGCAAAATAAATAGGGGGCTTCGGCGACCAGAGACAAGAGTGGTGATGTCGGATAAGAACACTACCGAAACATAAAAAAAAAAAAGAAAGAAAAACGGTCAGTGAGTCGTTGCGCCCTCTTTCATTTTCAAGTACCCTATAGGGAAGGCGACGCAGAAAGACAGGATAGTTGTAGGCTACGGGTAAGCTATGACATAAAAAAGGCAGCGATGGGGATTCGTGTAGATTTTTTGTTTTAATAACAGCAGACTGCCGTGCAAAATGTTCCTCACAGTTGTTAAAGCCTTGAGTGAGCGGTACTTTGAGCGCCGCTCCCCAAATGCGCTTCCCAATTTGGAACTCATAGGCCTACTTGTCTTCTTAAATATTTAGCACGGTAGCCAACTGCACGCGCTTTGTGTGGTTTAACGGAGTAGCTCATGGTTTTGCATGATTTAATTGTGTGTGAGCATTTTATTTCATTTGCCAACAATAACTCCTGTCGATAGTTGCAAACTGCTACAAATGTAGTCCCACCCTTATAGAAAACAACTTTCGATACTGACACACGCCTTACATTTTGTAAATGGTTTAGCAGCAGATGACGGCGCAGTTCACTCCGAGGACACTTCAGCACCACATATGTGGACAGCGATCCTTAAGAGCGACGCTACGAATGATCTTAGAGGCTGTGCACGCGCGTTCATGTACGAGTGTCTTTGGGAAACAGTCGTAGGAAATCTAAGAACACTCGTAGGATCCCTGGTTAACGACACACGTAAGGCTAAGAACCATCGTTATCGGGAAACGAGGCCCAGGTCAGCAGTCTAACCCATGACTGCGGTTTTGAGTAATGAACCAGGCTGAGACTTTTTAAAGCCTCAGGATGCTTTTACCAGTGTTTAGAGTTAATTTGTTTATTCAGATTATTAGGTTAATAGCTTGTTTAGACAACCTTTTCATGATATGCACATTTTTTGAGATGGGAATTTGGGGTTTTCATGAGCTGTATGCCAAAATCATCAATATTAAAACAATACAAGACCTGAAATATTTCAGTTGGTGTGCAATGAATCTAAAACATATGAAAGTTTATTTTTCATCATTACATTATGGGGGAAAAATGAACTTTAACACAATATGCTAATTATTTGAGAAGGACCTGTATGTGTATGCATGTATACAAGCAATAAAAAAACTAGTGTGTGTTTGCTTTTAGGTACATATAACAAGACATTACCTTTTATCCTGATGGGAACAATATCTCTATTCTCTGGTGGTCTGAGTCTGTTGTTACCAGAGACAAAAAATGAAAAACTCCCAGAACTCATTAGCCAAGTCAAACCTCTTCAATGGTGAGTAGTTATGCTCAAACTATGTAATTGTAGTTTTTGCTTCACAGTTATTTTGACATGGGCTATTTTAACAGAGGTTGCTTTGGGTTTTTACAGGTGTTGCTACAAGAAGAGGTCTGCCGAAATTAACAGTCCGGATGGAGATGTGCAGGGCTCTAAATTAGCACCAGCCAACCAGTCAAATGTTGGTGAAAATTCAGTTTGACTGGTAGAAAAGAACGCCTACTAGCCACTTTGACTGATTGTGAATGTAGTGTATGTTTGACTAGTACAATTTACAATTTACAAGTACAATGTACAAGTGAAATTTGGCTAGCGATGAAAAAAAGTTAATTTTTAGCCCTGGAGATGTGCATTTGAGTGATGACCCTACCAATATCTTGAAAGGCTGAAATGAAATATTGAAGACATACTATTTCTCATATTACTCACCACCTGTGGACATTGTGTACATTCTGGAAGTTGTTGTGCCTTATGATCACCACTGAAATTAAATGCCTGGTCTGAAACATTTGAAATAAAATATGAGGCCTGCACTTAAAGGAGCACCTAGCCATTTTAACCCATTGATGCCTAAAGCACCTGCTGAATGCCTAAGCCCTTGTTGGGAAAATTGCAACCTATAAAAACCTAAATATATTCACCTCTGATGCACATAAAAACATGAAACATGATTGCATTTAAAGTCTAGGGAGGGGTGTTATTTGATGAAAATGTTCAGATTCAACTTTAGCCCAGATTTTCTAATGCTACCATGTCTTAGGAATACATTGATGTAAAAATTTTAGAAATCAAGCCCGAAAACCCCCCCTACCCCAGAAATTACTTTTTAACCCCAAGACGCCTGTTTTTCTACTAATTGTCTACAGTTCCCAATGTTTTATGAGGTACAGAGTTATATGTCCATGCTGGATCATCTAATGGCATTTCATGTGGCATGCCATTGTGGAGGTGTACTTTGAGCAAAAAAAAAGTCAAATGTCAAGGTCATATTCAATGTCAAAGGTCATCAATATGGTCTTAAATGCATATTTTCTGCCATTTTTCCATAGTTCCCCATCTTTTATGGAGTGCAGAATAGAAATATGTTCATATAAGGGGGAGATGCTGAGCGCTCTTCTTTGTTAGACAGTGTACTCCAATGCAGGTGCTCTTGAAGTTAAACGACAAAGTCCATTCTTCCAAACTTGTTGGCCGTTGGGCCTACTTCAGGCGACTCTTGCCTAGAGACAAGGAGTAGTATTGTGTTTAGTAATTTAAAAGCCCTTTATTTTAACTGGGGTACATAACTAAAAACGCCAACCGGTTTCAACCTCACAGGGTCTTCATCAGGGTGTGACGACGTGATGAAGACGCCTGAAGTAGGCCCAACGGCCAACAAGTTTGGGAGAAATATGTTCATGCTGGGCTCTTGAATGGTATTTCATGTACCATGCCATACTGTAAGTGAGCAGCAAAATGTGTAGTGCCAGACCTACTTAAGGTCAAAGGTTACGAAAATGGTTTAAAATGCCAATTTTTGATGTTTCAGTGTAGAAAGTTAACTAAGGGCACTTAAATGGCTACTTATGTGGTATGCCAATATTTTACACAATGCAATGTCTTATTTCTATGTTATATTGAGGGTTAAAGTAATCAAAATTGCTTAAAAATCATGTGAACTGATCATGGAATATAGCCTCTTTGTACAGATGCGCCCACCTACATTCCATGATCAGTTCAGACCCAATCAGAGTTTGCTGTAATGACTCAACTACATCATAACAGCATTGATATGAGAGCCTGAGATAAGAGATTAAGACTTGGTCATTACAATTTCGAGGACAATAAGGTTAAAACATAGGCTCTGCGCAAAGGGGCAAACGCATTGTCTCTTTTATGTCACAATGATCAGTGTGAATATCAGCCTGTCCAGTTAGGAAGCAACACTGCGAGTCCATTTGACTACTGTTTTGCAAATTTAACAATTAGTGGGTAGAAATGGTAAAGGTAATATAAACACGCCCCAAAACAGAGTTATCCTGTAGGTGGTGGCACAGCCTATCTCTCTTTTTCCATCCTTTCTGGCTGTTTTTTGGTCACATGCATGTTTTCAATGTCCCACCCCTGGTGTTACCATGGGTTGGTGTCTATCACCCACTAAATTTGCTCAGCCAACATACCACATCAATGTGTGCTGTGGAAGCAGAGTGTCCAGAGCATGGACGAGATGCCAAGAGACATACCGTTACACCAGGGGACGTATAGGAGACTAGAACGGTTTTAAAACTTAGAAGCGGATCACCATCTCCTTCCTTGGGACAGGTGGCACAGGAAAAGCACTGCCAGAGACCTGAAAAATTAGGTTTGCAGGGTACTGGTGTGCATGTGGCTGCTCAACTGGTCAGAAATAGTCTTCATGAAGTCTGTTTGAGGGCCTGGTATCCACAAGTGAAGCCTATGCTTACAAAGAGGCAACGAGCAATTTGCATGAACCAAAAAACAAAAAAGAAAGGCACATTCACATTCACATTTCACATGTGAAATTTCAGTTAGGTTGGAAGACTGTATTGGCCCTGAATAATAAACCCACATTACAATTCTAAGCATAGTAGCAACATGTAGAGCTTATTTGAAATTGGTGCCATGCACATAAAGTTAACTGATTTATCGTTTTCACTTGGGTCATCCAACTTGCTTGACCTTTGTCTCTTAGGTCCCTTTTGTTCTTTACACCACATTACTGTGACACATTAGCAATATGTATGATTAGAAAAGTCAAGAGCTAGATCAAAAGTGTGTTAATAATACAGGTTTATTCATTTTCACATTAGTTTTTTTTGTGAAAAAAGGTTTGAAAATGGCACCCCCCATCAATATTTTGTAACCTTTGACCTGTATTATGACATTGAACCATTGTACTTGCATAGTTCAAAGACCTAAGATCATTAAATGGACCATTATGATCATAATCTATGTGTTGTACTGTGTCAGCAACCCAATGACAATTTTTTCCTTAAAAATCGATATATATATTTTTTCTTTTTCCCATTGTCATTGTGACACAGCACACAAGTGAACACTGCACACAACGAAATTGCATTTATGCCTCACCCATGCAAGGGGGCAGCCCTCAGTGGCGCCCCATGGGGAGCAGTGCGGTGGGACGGTACCATGCTCAGGGTACCTCAGTCATGGAGGAGGATGGGGGAGAGCACTGGTTGATAACTCCCCCCACCAACCTGGCGGGTCAGTAGTCGAACCGGCAACCTCTGGGATGCAAGTCTGACGCCCTAACCGCTCACCCATGACTGCTCTTTTGTAACCTTTGACCTCTATTATGACCTTGACATTGTACTTGCATATTTCAAAGTACAACTGTGATATGCTATGCCACATGTAAGATCATAAAATTGCTAATATGGGAAATAATTAGTGCATTGTACTGGAACAGCAGTTGAAAAACACACATTTTCCCCTTAAAAATGGATATTTTATAACCTTTGACCTCTATTATGACCTTGACATTGTACTTGTATAGCTCAAAGTTCTACTGTGATATAGCATCACACATTTTAGACTATTAAATGGGAAATCATGAACATACTCATGTGTAGTTCTGGGATAACTGCGGATAAACTGGCAAAATAGGCGAAAAACGCATCTTTTTGGGTGGGAGTAATTTTTGTGGTGGGGGGGTGGGGGGTTTGGAAGTTAAAAAAAAAATGACAGCAGTGTTTCAAACATAGCATCAGAAAATCATCAGGGCTATTGTGGTATTTGGTATTTACACCCCCCCCCCCCTATTTAAACCCTAAGACCCTCATCTTGCATTAGAATGTGTTCATTCAGCTGTAAAATACCCACATTTTTATTTAAAAAGCTAACATCTCAACAGCCTGAATGCAGCGTATATGAATCTCCAGGCAACAAAGGTCAAACAACGAGTCATCAGGCTAAAATAGGTTAAATAATTCTTAGCAGAACATCATGGCAGCTTCCCCTATGCTGGGGGAACTGCCATGATGGGCCTATGGGCTAGTGTCCTGAAAGTCCAGGCTGTTGATGTAATGTAATCTCTTGGGACTTCTTTCCAGTATCCTAACTCCCGCCCCCACCTGTGCTTGTGGCCTTGTGATGGCATTGCAAAATGTTAAATTCAATATCTCACAAAAGTGCAATTCAAAAGGTAATTTTCTGGTTTGCAATCGGGATGCTGAATGGGGAAAAGTCCCCAAAAAGTTGTTGTGGCTAGCAGAGATGGGACCAAGTCACTAATTTGCAAGTCGCAAATCCTTCACGTCCTTCCAATCAAGACCGAGTCAAGTCACAAGTTACGACACATGTGACCAAGTCAAGTCCAAGTCCAAGTCGTGCCAAAGCCAAGTCAAGTCCAAGTCCAAGTCTCATTTTTTCCAAGTCCTTAACACGTCACCTTGTATTCTACTTGCAATATTGACCATTTATTTTGGTCATAAATTCATTACCTTTCCACACTGCATTGCATGTCCCCCTTCACCACTCATGTCCTTTACGGAAATTGACCATGGTATACCACGATCTCATGGTATTTTGAGCATGGTTCGGCATGGTTTTTGGTTTGACTAATTTTAACTATAAAATGAACCATGGTTATACCACGGTTTATAATTATTCATTAAATTACACTTAGATGCCGCTTCTTTTATCCAACGCACATATTGGTGACAGTCCTTGGAGCAATGTGGGGTTAGGTGCCTTGCTGAAGGACACTTCAGTGGATGGAGGTGTAGAGAGAGGTGGGCCTAAGGGTGGGATTCAAACCTGCAACTCTGTGATCTTCAGCCCAACTCCCTAACCATTACACCACAGCTGCAAACAAGGTTTCATGTTTTTTTGGGTGACCATGCAACCCTCAATTAACCATGTTTTTGAGCATGGTTTGTGACTATGGGGTTAAAAAAAACATGAATAATCATCATCCATGGTTAGTCAGGAACCACAGTTTTCATTGTTACAAAAAAAAACATGGATAAGCCATTGTGATACTATGGATGACTCAGAGTACTTAGAGCGACACCGGTTACTACAATAAACCCATGGTTACTATAGTAAAACCATGAACGATTTTCGTAAGGGGTCCTAAACAAAAATAGTAGGCTTACTGGTACTGTTTAAGAGTAAATTGGATAGTTTTTTCTTTCTTTCATGCATTTTTTTCACACGCAAATGCAAAAAATAATATATTCACTGACTTGGAATGCTATTGCAAGTCATTGCAAGCTAAAACGGTCAAGTCAAGTCTCAAGTCAATAGTGTACAAGTCGAATCAAGTCACAAGTCTTTCCCAATATTGGCAAGTCGAGTCATTTGTGACTCAAGTCACAAGTCACAAGTCACAAGTCCATACCTCTGGTGGCTAGGCTGACACCCAACATTGGAAACGCTCAATGGAGTTTTCATTCGCCCCATAATGACTCATCAGCAATAGTGGGGTGGGTACTACCACTTGAGGGTCAACCGTATCTCGTGCAATTCGTGAAATCCTTACGGAATTATCGTTATATCGATATAGCCTCGTTTGTCGTGGTTGGGTGACGAAAGGGGGGAATTGACAGTGAGGTAGTTTGGTTCTGGGGGGAAGAATAATGGGGACAGACGTCAACAATCGTGTAAAGGGTAACTGGAAACGGGATTCACTAGTTTCACGTCCTTTTGGTACGTCATACGGTAATCAAACATTTCAAAAAAGCCATTTAGGGTTAGGGTTAGTGTTAGGTTTAGGGTTAGAGTTAGGGTTAGGGTTAGGTTTAGGTTTAGGTTTAGGGTTAAGGTTAGGGCTAGGAGTAGGGTTAGGGTCGTATGACGTAAGTACCGAAAGGGCGTCGAATTAGTGAGTCCCATATGAAGTCATGTCAACTGGAATAGAAGACAAATTCCGCCATTTTGAATTTTGTGAAATTCAATAAAAATGCTGTTATTATTATCCTACAAATGTTGTCAGATTTTCACAAGACTTGTTAGAGATTATCTCTGGACTACTCTGCAAAGACACTTTAAAGGAATTTATTACACCTCTTACCGTTTGGCCATGACAGCCAATCAAACGCGTCTGAAAGTTGCATAACACGAAGTGAGCTCATATCTGAGCAGCCCTTTAACATATTCAAACTAAACTTGGCATGCGTGATCACTCCCTCCAAGGAATACACACCAAAATTGCCGAGATTTGGTCCTAAGGGAGCACTGCAATTAGCAAAAAATTGCTAGCAGATCAATTTTTCTGCTATGTGATGTTTATGCCAGCCCATAGAAGAAAAAAAACTGGCATTCGACACATGTTATTACATTGCATTAGCACCTGTTTTTCACCTATGGGATGTTTAAGTTAGCCCATATGATCTTATGTAGGAAAATTCTCAAACTTAGCACTCCCCTTAGGTCCCCACCCAACCCTCTAGTGCCAACAGCAGATTTTCTGCCTGTAACTTTTGAACTGCATGCCAAATATTAAACATTGTGATATCTTTGGAATCCTTGGGCCAAGACGTAATCAACGCACGCCATGATATAATGTCCACCCAAATAGAATTTTTGCCATTTTGAATTTTGTGAAAATCAATAAAATGCTTCTCCTCCCTCAATTTTATGGGATTTTTTCATGTCTGTACACATCATCTTTAGAACAAGCTTAGCAAAAGTTATCCTTTGGATCCTGCGCTGACCTTTTTCGTTTGGGCAAGACAGCCAATCAAAAACATCCTAAAAGTCTCCAAACAGTAATGCACTCTCTGCAGAGGATGTGAACCACATCAAATGAATGCCTAATTAGGTGGTGATTGTGAAATGTTGACATTGGATGAGTGTTGTCTTATCTCTTAGTTCTCATGAATTCACCTGTTCCAGTAGAGCAGCTTTCTACACTCTTCCCTCTCAGCACAGGGCACATGTGGTACACCAGAGTCACGTAACTGAGTTTCACCCTCATGAACTGCATATGATTTATTATGTGAACATAGATTCGGAAATTAGGTATAATGAATACTGAAGCTTTATATCACCTCAGTTGGCCCCCAAGCCCCTGGGTGGTGAATAGCAACTCACGCTTTACTACAGTAGTAGCAGTTTTGTTTCAAATGTTAATTCCTTTTAATTTTCGCTTGGGGCCCACCTGAACCTAGAATCACCTCTGACAGTTGTACCTGAATCAGACCGTGGAATGTGAAAGGGCACCCAAGAGGAAGGCGAACTCAGAGAGAAATTGTGTGATGCTACTAGAATTTGTGAAGAAAACCTTCCCTAAGTTAGTGCCTGTACTACCCCAACCCTGCCTTCAGACAGATATGAAAGATTTTGGGACTTTTCTTCAATGTGTAATTCATGAATACATGTAAAACATGAATGCATACTTTTATTTTGACATAAGATGTCACAGTGTTAGAAACAGGAAGTGGGAAGTGGGAAATTAGTTGGAGCATGGCATGGTCAACATGCTGTGAGACATGTTACTTAAATTGCAAAAATAATTTATTATTTATTTCATCATAAATACAGACTATGAATCGGAATTACTGACCAAATCATTCCATTATTACTCATTCACCATTAACTAAGGTCTGATTCATATATGATCGGAAAGATATGGTATGATCTTTTTCCGCAATGTTAACAAATTATTTATTAACATTTGGAACTCACACTCTTAATTAACCCTTGACGGACCACATTTACTTCATAGTGAATCATTATTACTCCAACAATTAATAATTCATGACTAGTAATGGAGTAGACATTACTGCATACATGAATCATCTGTTTATTCACTATTAATCAATCATTACTTCAGACATTATTCCGTCATTACTCACGTAACCTTATTGTAAAGTGTTACCTGATAAGGAGCCCCTCTTTGAGTTCTTTCTCCCACTCACAAGACGTGTGTGTCTCTCTCTGTTTCTCTCTCTCTCCCTCTCTCTCTTTGTCCTAAACATTCTGAGGTTGGCTAAAATGTCTTTGATTTCACTGTACCCTATGTAACCTACAGTAGCCTTGAGTTAAATGTAATGTTACCTTGCAGTTGATAATTAAATTGTCATATAGGCCTATAACATTCATTCATTTGCATCTCCTCATCTGTATCATGCCATTTGCCTTTCCTGTGTCTTAAGTTAACACTGCTTCTGTTTCAAATGCCCACTCCTGGCCGTCGTTGGTTAGGAAGAAAGTGGAGGGGAAAGTTATATACTTTTACAGTGCATATATTTGAAAATCTGATTTTTAAAAAGTCAGTGCACTAGCGACATACCCCACCGCATGTCACTGGTGTGGACATGTCATGATGTAATCCTGGCTGCATGATATTTCTAGAATTTGTGGTCTGTGACTATTTTGCATGCATTGGTATTGACCCAAGTAATATTGGAAAGCACTACACATATGTGACTGGATGTAGTGTTAATTGTTTTTATGTTGATGCTTACAATGGCCTACACGCGTTAATGCACACACATACACACGTTGACATACA
This sequence comes from Engraulis encrasicolus, assembly GCF_034702125.1. Classification (NCBI taxonomy): domain Eukaryota; kingdom Metazoa; phylum Chordata; class Actinopteri; order Clupeiformes; family Engraulidae; genus Engraulis; species Engraulis encrasicolus. The sequence goes on from NC_085879.1 coordinate 22,624,130, forward strand.
CACGCACTCCCTCCCAGCGGAGGGAGCACTGATTGTAATTGACAGCGTTCCTGAAACCGGAACCTAGGAGCACAGGTTTAAGATAAAGAGTGCATCCCAATATGTGACCTTGCCTCCTCCACTTGCCTCCTCCACTTGCTTCTCGTCATGATGACATCACTGACAACCAGGGCTCTAAATTAACACACGCCAACACGCCAAACACGGGTGAAAATTCATTTTGGCTAGTAGAAAAAAAAACCTACCCGCCAATTTGGCTAGTAGCGCCCGAGTACAGTAACTTATGAACGGTAAACCGCTGCTCTGACGAACGTTATAGGGCGAGATTTCCTACATTACCCATGGACACTAGCGTCACGACGTAGCCTCCCACCGTGGGCTTTCCAGTGCATCGAGCGTCAACTCCATGCTGTTGCGCGCGCCAGGATTGAAAACATTTCAGACGACCAGCCTTCTGTAGGCAGCTCTCCTCCTATGCTCTCGTCGCTTTCGCTACAACCCCGTCACTACTGCCATTATTACTATATGAACCTTGCTGTAACAGGCTGCATTTTTGAAGCAGCGAAACCCTGACCGTTTCAATAACAGGACTTATGCAGATTATGCATAGCGCTACTTCTGTTGTGTAGACTATGTTTTGTGCGAGTGATGAGAATGTGGCGGGGGTTAGAGCAAGGTTCTGTGTGTTGGTGAATGCTAGTAATTGTAAATAGTGACGTTAAAAATGAGTGGTTGTGGAACGAAATAGCGACCAGGGCAGAGGAGGAGAGCCGACTGTCAGAGTAATGTGACCGTAGCTGTCAGTTCAGTTGTCTTCTGAAATGTTCAGAGTCGTGGCGCAAAGTTGGAAAGCCCACGCCATCGGAAAGAAAAAAAAGCAACCAACGACGAAGCTGTGGAAGTAACAAAGGAAGCGAAGATCCCCGAGATATTATTTACTTTTAATTAAACTAGGACTCTTGTCATTTTGTTGCGCATGGTGGAGAAGAGCTCCTCCTCTCTCCTCTCTCCTCTCATTTCCCCCTCATCTCTCCTTCCTTGGGGTGTGCGTATGTGAGGTTTTGTAGTGTTTGGCTGTGTGCTTGGTTACTGTATGTTAAAGGTCTGTTATGTGAGTGGCTTGTGCGATGTGATTCAGCTGTTTTCAGAGGAATTGAACAAAAACTAATCAAATTAATTAGGCCTAAGTAATGAAAGTAAAAAATAAAGCAGAAGTTAAAAAATAATGAAAAAATATATAGCCTAGGCCTATAATATGCTTAGGCTAATTATTATGTAGGCATATAGTAGCCTATGCAGGCCTATAGTGTAGGCCTATCTGTGTTGTAGAAACAGTTGGACAAAATGACCATTTAATTAGAAAAAAAATAACTAGCCTAATGCATAGTTTATTTTGGCGAGATTAAAAAAATGGCTAGTTGAACTTCTGTTTGGCTGGTAAGAAAAAATGTCCACTAGCCAAATTGGCTGGTGGTGGAAAAAGTTAATTTAGAGCCCTGCTGACAACAGCATTATATTTCAATATCTTGCAAAAGCTCAATTGTAAAGTCTTTTTCTCATTTGCAATTGGGATGGTGAATGAAAAACAGTCCCTCAAAAGTTGTTGTGGCGAGGCTGACAGCTGGGAAACTTTATTGTTTTCTCCACGGAGGAGGGGCCAGGAGGCGGGACGAGGAGACAAGCACAAGTGGAGGAGGCAAGGACACATATTGGGATGCACCCAAAGAGAGCCGAGAAATGGCTTCAGCGTGGGCAAAGAAAATGGAATATTGTACAAGAACGACAACTAGCTGGTGTGGCCAGGAGTGGCACTGCAGCTATGTTATCGCAGCCAAGTAAATAATGAATGGGTGCCAATGGGGCTGTACGCTTCTCATAGAACTATCTGCCCGTGTGATTTTTTCCCTGGAAACAATGAAGTCGTGTTCGATAGATATGAGTAAGTGAAAGCATTTGCCGACACGTTTGCATCTTGTCAAGTGTTAGATTCGTGAAAATGACCCTTATTTCAACTATAGCAATGACATAACACGTGACAATCGACTTTACGGCACTACGCCATTTGTTTTGTAGTTTTAAGTCTGACTTCAGATGTCCATGTGTTTAAAGTTATGTTAGGATTGTTGCGGACACCTGTTATTTATTGCATTTAAGGTGGTGGAAAAGCGGCATGTGTACATGGGGTAAAGAAAATGACTGCGCTCATCCTTAAGAATTTGGGCACCTTCAATTAACATGTTGGACGGCGGTGGGGGGTTTTGAGGTGTGTGACCGTAGATGTCTCTGCTAGGATCAGTCAGAGTACGTCTCTCGTCAGCTCTGGTCGTGAATAGTCACAGAGATTCCTCAGCCAGCAGGTATTATCCGAATGCTAGTGTGTTGCAGGACAAAACTAACAAGTCTTTTGGGAGAACAAAGCCATGTCAGGAACCTTTAACTTCATTTCTAATACAACTTCCATGATAAGGTACAGAATGTGCACACTTCTTTACAAACCAGAGAACAGAACCGTCACAAAACCCTGCTAAGCCATTTAGCACAATAGACTCCCATTCATCTTTCACTTGGCTGCGTGCGCCAACGGGGCTATAATGGGAGCCAATGAGAGACGGCTTTCTCATAGCTTAGAAAATCTCTGGTGTGGATCTTACACGGCGCGCCAGAGGATGCGCGAGCTGTAGCCGATGGCTACAGGGTAGTTTGATGGAGGGCATAACTGCCCGACTCGTGGCTTAAGGCTTCGAAGTAATTTGCACAGAAACTAAAAGTGGGCATAGATGCCCTTGCCGTGGCTTAAGGCTGCGTAGGAAGTTCCACAAAAGCTAGAAGAAATTGTGACCCTCACTTCGTCGCTCCGAAGGAGAGCGTAAAGCGATGCTGTCGGCCTACCCTCCCCAAGGCACCTCACAGTGCCTCCTGCCCCTGTGTGAATGTGATGCCAGCTTCGGCAAACGAGTCGGCAACAGGTAGTTGTTTTACGAGATGTACTGAGTTCCCCCTTACCATTTGCGAGTGATTGTAGCGCAACTAACGTCCACATTTGTATTTAAAACAGGAGAGTGATTGCGCGCTGGGTTGACGTGCCTGTATCCACAGCGTGCTACGGTCCCTTGTAACAGGTACAGATTGCTAAATCACTTTGCACCTCTTTCAAATGTCACTTGTATTCATGTTATTTCATTGTGTGTGTATTGACAGTATGTGTGTGGTTTTATTCCAGCGGCACCTGCTTGAGTGTTGTGCCGCCTCTTTCCCCTCTCGGCGTATGCCACTCATTTACTGTCGCTTTACGCGCAGTTCAGTCCCCTGTAAGCACGCCTCCAAGCCGTGTGAGTTTTAACCTGTTTGTGGCCAAGTGTACTTCATGTTTTATTTTATTTTTCCTCATTTTGTTTTCTGTTTAAACCGAGGCTCTGGGTATAGTGACGTGTACAACCGCCTTTCAATTGTGCCTACAGCAAGGTCCATTTGTGTTTCACGAGTTACTGGCGTGTGAACAAAGCGCATGTTTGGTTTGCTGTGAGTTTGCTGTGTGTACTACAAAACCGTAGTTCGGTAGTCGATTTGTGGTTTCATCTGAGTGCAGTGTTTTCACTATAGGCTGGGCTATAGTTGGGGGGGGGTCACCTAGTTAATTGTGGTAGTGGGGGCCCACTGTACGAAATTGAAACGAAGAGACTAATACCCTCGGTCTTTCACTTGTCTTGTCTTTCATTTATTTTAATATTTATTGTAAATAAAGACAACTTTCTATTTTCAACTCTAACCACCTGCCTCCCGGAAGATTCTTTTGGTGAAACCCTGCATGGGAACCCTTTGGGTGAAATATACACCTTCACCCTATTACACATAATTACACTGATATGTGAATGTAGTCCTTTTAATATACAGGGAATCTTCTACAGACCTTTTCACCTTCCTTAACCCATATATTTAGTAATTAACAATGTCTTTCGTCAACGTAGTTGCAAAAGCTTCCTCTCTTGGTGCAAGAGTATTGTTTAACTGTTTTCATCACAACAGCATAAAGTTCCATGTTTTGTGTCTTTGACCTCTGCAATAGTGTCAAAATATTTACAATGGAGCAAAAGGCGGGGGTGTTGATGGTGGGGAGTAATAATTGTGTCACCAAGCAACCATTGCATTGCAACTGAAAAATACTTTATTTTTATTTGTTTATATATTTTTGAGAGATGCATTAAACATGAGCCATATAGCTAAGGACAATCATGCAGAATCAACATTGAAGGCTAATACAAGGCAAAGAAATGGAAAGTGAAACGGTGTTGAAAACACATGAAGAAATTATGTGGTATCTCACAGTCAGGCTGGTGTCATTCTTTTCTAATCAGCATGCTATAGTCTTCTCAAAAATAACATCATCCACCTCAAACAATTATCGCATCAGAATAGTCATGACAATTATTTTTCTTGTCACTGAGCAGCCTCGAGACAGCTGTCAAGCACGTGTCACTGATGATAAATGTGGGATCTTTAATGGAAATGATAACAAATCCCACCCCATTATCATTACTGTATCAAGGAAATCCGCTCTCTACTAATGTACTTTGCCACTTTAAATGCATCTATCTTGAGTGATGCATCTGCCAAGTTTTGGTAGCTATGGCTGTAATATTGTACCAAATAATGATTAGTGATTACTCAATTAGAGACCATTATCATGAGATTTAGAGGGGTTTTCAAACAGCTTCTCTTCCCAAGTCTGTGCTCAGCTCTTGGGAGATAGCCTAATGCTTTATACGGTAAAGAAAGAGTTTATTGTGTTAGATCAGATGAAGCCTGGGAGTTGGACCACCCGAAGAGACGGAAAGCAGATTGGGTGTGTCGACAGTCGACGGCCGATGGTTCCCAGCGTCCTGTCAATATGACCTACCCATCCAGCTGAGCTCACAAACCTCTCATGGGGTAAGGTATGGGGAAATCTATGTTAAAGGAGCCCTCCACCATTTTTGGAAATATGCTCATTTTACACCTACCATTGAGTTGGGCTTTATGGTTTTCATGTTCTTGCAGCTGTTCTCTGTTGATATTAGTTCAGAATGTATCATTGAACCAAATGGGACCAGTTGGTACCAAACAGGTTCAATTGGTAGCATTCAGATTTTGGTAGCATCCGTTTCAATGACACATGCTTAGAAGATTCTGAGAATGGCGGGAGGAAGGTAAAACTCCATTATTCAAATTGAGGCGAGTTACTGTATAAAATGGCAATATTTCTGAAAAATATTGGAATTTTCCTTTAACAGGCTAGTGGTAGCTCATTTGGACAAAGGAGGCCATTTAGACAGAACACCAGCAACACTGTGAAGAGTGCAGTGTTAATTAAACACTAAGAGAGTTGGACCAACACTACTAGGACTGGTGTGTAAATGTGTGTGAATAAAAGTAATTTGAGTCAACTGTGTAGTTAGTTTTTGTGTGCTATAAAAATAGATTTTGATCGATTTTTGGATGATTGGACACTGAGTGTTGAATGTGTCTCCCTGGGTGTTGAACTAACAATGCACCAGTGTACTGTGTGCAGTTTTCAGAAGTATTTGGTGGGGTTGGAGCGGTCGCACATCTGGACGTGAGTATGAGAGGTGATGCCAGGGTAGACCCTCTGCATAGGGCCCAGCACGCCGATCCTCTGGCCCTTCTTCAAAGAGCCACTGTACTTGTCAGGCTTCAAGTAGAACAGCTTGAAGCACAGGCCTTGGAAAGGGGATGGAGAAGAAAAAGAAATTGATGAAGCCAAGAAAATACTGCACCCCAATAACATCAGCCAGTCCCACTGCACCTTACTGAGATCATCCAAGCCATTGATATCAGCTGTACGTATGGTGTATATGTGGAAATATGTAATGTAATTCACTGTTTATGCAATTTTATTCCCACACATTTTCTCTCTTACGATCCACTGCTCTTCACTATCTGTTGAACTCCATAAACTATTCATAGAGACGAATAAAATACTTTTATTGTCACCACACATAATGTACAAACATACTGAATGGATCTCATTTCTGAGCACACCATATGTATTTAAAATATAGAACAGAAAAATAAATAAGCTTCATGTGCTAACAACAAAGTGGATGACAGGCTGTTTGTAAAAGAGGCAAAATATGACTCTGCATTGGTATTCCACAAAGACACATTTAGCAAATCTACTTCATATTAAAAAAACACTCAACAGTGAAAGAGTACTCTGGAACCAAATGCTCATAGAAGATGCTAAATCGACTCTTAAAGTGGCCATGCCACTCTAATTACATTACCATGTCCACCTTTTTTCCATAATCCTTGGTGTTGTCTGACCTGGTAGGCAACATTATTTTAGCTGGAAAGTTATTTGATGGTGTATTTCAAAGCATTTTATTGCGCCCAAAAACACCTCTCAGGAGAACTAAGCGGTTTGTCCATAATGTTTATGAGGTTTGCACTGATTGGCTCAGCTGTTGCTAGAGAACCACGTCATTGTGGAGAACATGTTCTACTGAGGACTCGCAGGCTGCTCTCAGCCTTTGAGATAAAAGAAAAGAAAAATAAGCGTCGCCGAATTGGCTAAAATTACCTAATGTTAAAATGATTGTGCTGGATACTCCACAGTCCACACTGGCGCAGATTTAATAATGTACAAAACTTTAATATATTCTGCGCCACTAGATGGCATATTGGGGCATACGGATCCTGGGAGGAGAAGAAGAAGAAGTGCATGTTGTTGCTGCTAGCTACGTACTCACTCTGCCTGCGGTGGATTGTTTTATTCCGTGTCAATTTAAAACTACTTCAGTAAATGTATTAACTTTACACCGAGCCTCTTCATTGCCTACTGCAAAACAACTTTTTGCACCAGTTCGTCACTGATGGCTTATCAACGCGGCGGCATCCTCATCATGGCACAGGTAAGATGCTAACCTACAACACCACTCTATGTTGTATTTTTTGCTTCAGGCAGGTCTTCATATTTTTTTTTCTTCTCGGACGTATTGTGTAGAACTAGGTTAACTTGGTTTCACTCGTTACGTTTGATCCAAGTGGATTTCATTGTTGTTTCAGACACGTTTGCACAATGCGTCCAGAAGTAAGCTTATTCCAATGTTGTTGTACTGTGTTCAAAAGTTGTTGAATTGTTAGACATGTCGAAACACATTTAGGACAGACTACCGGTGTGAAAGACTATCTTGGGCCGTAACAACTGGCGACTGCAGATTTTAGAAGCAGTGGAGATTGGACGTAAGTGTCACTCTTAATCTGGGGTGTATTCATTTAGACCAGGATTGAGACTTTCGCTTTGACCAATCACTGTGTTTATCACCTGGAGTCGCCAGTTGATACGGGGGACTGCGTCTGTTACACCGGTTATAGGCCTACACTTTGATTAGTTTATGCATAAATAATACCTGAGAAGATATGCCCCCTCAAAAGAAAGGAAAGCACAGCCAGAGCTCTAAATTAACATTGCAATCAGCCAAATGCTGGTGAAAACTTAGGTTGGCTGGTACAAAATATAACTTAGTAGCCACTTTGACCCATTGGTGAGTATGCCTGGAGATTAAACATCTATTTGCAATTTTGGCTGGTGATGAAAAAGGTTCATTTGTAGTCTTGAGCACAGCATACCTGTTATCGGTGTATCTCATTATGCTGTATCCTCAATTCTGAAGCATCGATTACTGAAGTGCACACATTTACACTTTATGCATATCTAGGGTACATGCATATTTTTTTTTATCTTTCCATTTATGCTATACCTCCAGTGTAGGCCTATAATGTAATAGGATGTTTATATTTATACATAGATGTATATCATTTTGTCATTGCAGGTTCATCAGAGTCAGGTGGTCAGCACCCAAACTAAAACCATGGGTCATGGTGAAGAAGGATGAGAGACTGTTCTATGTGCCCAGGGTTCGTCAGGATGGTGTCTAAGAATTACATCCTAGCAGCACAGGTAAATAAATGAATAATGAGTTGTGATTAATATTATTTACCCTACTGGCTGGCATCACATTCTTGAATTCAGACAACATAGTGCTACATTAGGTAATTATTCAATCAGTACTGTAACAGTACAGGGGTTAGACAACGAAACATCTTGGTGTCGGAAGCTGACGCAGAGTGTGAAGGTTCAGTTAGCAGGGAAATAAGAGCACAGTTCAATGCACACATATTGGGTTAAAAAATTAGAAATTCTTGGTGGGTTATCCAAGGTAATGTCTGCATACCACCAAGATGAACCACATCCAACAGGATTAACTGTGGACGCAAGAGGAAGCCTGTCTGATCATCCTTCTTGGTGGTATGCAGATATTACCTTGGATACCGTGGCTCTTAGTACATCATAAAGACTTGTGATCTTGGTCAAATATGCACCAGAATTTTTTTTTTAAATGGTGGTATGTCACCCATGCTGTTATGTGCTTTGCTCTTTCTTTGCTCTTTAATTGAGCCTTCACACACTGCTCTTTAGTGCAATGTGCAATTAATGTAGACTGGCCACCAAGGTAGTCCAATTTATCCATGAAACCTCCCACACCAAAATGTCAGGTGTTTTCATTGTCTAACACCTGTATATTACAATGCATTACCATATTAATTTAAATAACATGTTTTCCTTTTTTTTATCAGAACAGGAAGCCATCGTGAAGAAGTTGCCGGAGAGGCTTCGCTTGGCCTTTGCCAGCGCCTCACTATCAGTGATGCTGGTCTCCTTATCCACCGTGCCTACCCCCACATTCCTCCCTTGATGCATTCATCTCCTGACCTGTACCTGTTGTGGGCTGAGTCAGTGATGACACACAGTAGTTGTGATAATAACATACATGTATATGAAATAACTGAAATGATGTCCGTCCAGGCATTTCCTTTGGTATTTTATTGTACACAACTCAGAACATGTTCCCTGTCTGTCTATATTGAGTCTAGCCTAAAACTAATTACTTTAGTTCTATTGTCTCCAGCATATGTACGTAATCTACGTATCCAGTTACATGGGTATTTTGGTGCCTGGATTAGACTGCATGTAAGTAATAATATGAACTCAGGTCAGGATACCACAGTAGTTCAGATAACCATTCATTAATATAAAATGCACATGTTTTGTATAGGCCTATGTCCATCCCAGGATAGACATCCCCTCGTATCACCTTTGTAACTAAAATACATTTGTACTTTGTGTCTAAAAATAAAGTCTATGAACAACTGAATGATCTGATTAATACATTGAAATGGTGTGGTGCAGACGCTGAAATGGGGAAGTTAATTGGATAAACTTGGCTTGGTGTGCTGGACCTCTGTCTCTTCCATACATCCAATCTCAGCCATCAGATCATTGCTCTTCTCACCTGGAGAAATAGAAAGACATACTTAAATGACAATTTTTATCCCAAACAAGTTTTTCACCGAGAATTGGTTACTGTCCCTGTAGCATTGTGGGGCTAAGTGTCTTGCTCAAGGGCACTTCAGCCATGGTGGAGATGAGGAGAGAGGTAAGGATGGGTTTCGCACCTGCCCCAATATCAAGACCACCTCCCTAACCATTAGGCCACTGGTGTCTCATTTTGGAAGGCAGACAATTTTGTGAAAACATTAAGTGTTACACTTAACATTAATTACAAGGACAACATGAAGGCTGGGTAGGCATGTGCGTGTTATGGACAATTTGACTGCCATTTCATGACAACATCCTATGAAAAGTAAGAATACTATAGGAAATTCGGCGCTAGAGATGTGTACACATGGTTTACTTTTACATTTAAACCATAACACTGAACTTCATAGCCTTTCTTTTTTAATAAGAGCACTAAAACAATGCCGTGTTTATTATGTACACGTGTTACACAGCCCTCAATATCTCAGCATAACAATATCTTAGCATAGCGCCAGTTGCTGCTATGGCATAGCTATGTAGACATAGCTCTGCATCATTGATGCTTTCTTATGGAAAGCATCTTGAATTGAAAAGTCATCAACACGACACCTTACACTTAAATTGCCTATATTTTACGTATTAAGAGGTTACAGTGTAAAACAAATGTTGAAAGACACTTACCAGGTGCTAGCTACTCGGTGAGTAGTTGGAAGTTTTTTTTCCGGATGGATCCACCTCAGCTTTCTTCTTTTATTTTTAGATTTCCAGTGAAAAGTCATGGATGGTTTGTTACCCTAACTGCATGTGCAATCCTCAGCACAACGGGTGTTTATGCTGTTTAGTTATCAGTGATATGAGTAAGGTTTGGTTACCAGTTGCCAAGATGCTCCATTCATAATGTTTATTAATTTTGACTCGTCAAAAGTGGGCGTGGCTAAGCGGTGCGTAGTCAGAAATATTCTAGTAAGAGGAGATAGAACAGGTACATAGAAATTAACGGTGAAGATTCGTAACGCAAATATGGCGTCTACCCGCACATCTCCCGCCTTTCTGGTAACAAGAGCCAATGTGCCTGCTGAGCTGCGTTGCCAGTGATCCAATCATCTGGCTGCATCGGCGCACGCGAAATTATGCACATGCTCAGTTTTGAAAAGCCGTTGCTCTCGTGCCGTTATGGAACTACTGCGCCTGCGCTCTGTCAAAAAAACCGTGAGAAAAGTGGCTCAAAAAGCTTTATTTTGACTCGTATGACACAACCAAGTAGTCTAGATTGATCAGTTTTTCACGGTCGTTTCAACCATATGGTTTTCACAACCGCTGGGTTCCCCTCCGTCCTATACTCAGTTTCCCCATTCATTTTTCCCATTGACTCTCAGATCTGGTCTACTTAATCGCGAAATAGCACCCCGGAGGCGTCACCAAGATGGCCGCCATATGTCCCCTCTCATTCTAGAATCTCTCTGGCGTAGTCAGGGTGACGTAAGCCTGCCCTGTTTTTTCAATTGGCCAGGCTTAGCCGTTTTGTTATTTTCATAAACTATAACAATAAAACGAAATAAAAAAAATCTTTCACATTAACACGACCAGGAAAACATATTATGAACTGTTATTACACATAATCATGCAAGAAGGTTTAAAAAGATTGGCATGGCCTCTTTAAGTGTTGAATAAACACTGCATTTTTTTACGGTGTGATGTTAGACGAAAACTAATGAACATGTTTGCTGACCTCCACCACTGAGATTCACGCCATTGTTGATGAGCTTCTGGGCTGCAGAAGGCCTGCGATAGGGGGCTGCCATGCCGTTGAGCGTCACGTCAAATGGAGCGTAGACCACCGCCCCATCACCGCACACAATGTCTAGGCCCTTGTGGGTTCCGTGTGTGCTGGACATAGAGAAACCATAAGCAGAATCCCATTTCAGGAACATTAACCCCTTGAAGACACTACCCCTGTTATAAATGAGCTGGTACCAGAGTGGCAATGACCAAGTCGTACTGTATTATAGTGACTAATAAGGCCTTGTGCACTTTCGTAGTGGTGTAGTGCTAGTTACGTTTTTTTCAGTGACTATTACAACATGCCAGTGGCAGGAGGACGGTGTCTGGTAAGGGGCTACTGACACATGTCAGTTTGACATTCCAAAAATTGATGGAGGCGGGCTACAATCCAAAACATTGCGGGCAGACATATAGTCAGACTGACTGACTGACTGACTGACAGGGTCATTGCAATACCGGGCACAAACCCCACTGGGGTGCAAGTAAAAATGTGTTATGTATCTACAGTATATTGATAAGTCACTGGTGTTTTCTTTTACCGTTTGGCACCATAGGCCCCACAGCCATGGCGATCACATCCCCTCTTCCTGTTGGTGGGGTTGCCACTGCAGAGGGGCCCAAACTTCACCAATGAGAGATCTGTAGGTTAGATTCAATTTTTATTTGTAGATTTGCACAGATGGCTTTGTACAGTATTTACATTTGGTGTAAATAAGTACAATATTTTATATTTACTGTAGGCCTACAATGTCAGGCTAAGAGAACAGTGAAATGAGTAACATCATTAATCATGGCAAAAGTATCACACAAGCAGTATAGAAAAAATAGATTATACACATTCCAATAGATAAAAACAGGCCTACATGAGCACAGTTACATGCAATGAATTTTAAACTGAATGGTGGCAGTATTCAGTTAGCACAGAAGCCCTGAGACGAAGAACCATACAAGTCCACATTTTCAGATTTCACATAAAAAAAAAAAATTGAACTTGTATGGTTCTTCGTCTCATGGACTCCGTTGTCTTCATTGATTCTGAATGTAGCCGTGTTTCAGGAACATTCCGGTGGCAGAACACTATTCCACACATGTAAATGGAAAATTCCGAATTCTGTTTGAAACCGGAGTACTCTGTGGATCTAGCTGGGTTAAGTGACCCACACACATGTACAGTAAACACATAAGATTAAAGTGCATGTGTGCGTGCATGTATGTAATGTGCTGCATGTGAGTGTATTTTATATCTTGTGCATGTGGCTCACCTTGACTGCGTTCCTCTTGATGGCCAGACAGATGGTCTTCACAGAGCACTGACAGAAACAATGGGAGGAACTATATATTAAAATGACTAACATTACATTAAATCACATTGAATATTTTCAGGTTAATTGCAGTAATGCACAAATTATGTGGGTGGGGGTTGGGTGTAGACTATACAGGAAATTTACGGGAGAGAGATGTGGAGAAGGATAGGCATAGGACCCAATCGAATCGAACCCAATGTCGCCAGCGTACTGTAGCAGCCCAGTGCCCTACCGTTAGCCACAGCAGGGCCTATTTGTTACCCAGGCTCCGCGCTAGTGGTGACGCAACGCCTTCGGCTCAGCTATACTCACTAAGGCCAGGAGCTCGTTCAGGTAGAATCTGGATCCTGCTACAGCGGGAACTCCACCCACTTTGTCGGGAACTAGTCAACGTTGAGCATTTCCAACCCTTCTGGGTAGAGGCGTGTTCAAAGCAGTGACGTTCTTTAAGCAGAGACGTTTTATTGGGGACTAAGAAATGTTTGATTTAAACTTTGGCTCAGCCTGTTCTACCCTCGACCAGCAAACCAAGGTAGGTGGGTCAACCATGCCATTTAAGAATGTTAGTTGTTATGATCTTGGTCAGACCAAGTCTCGAAGAGATTCGAAAGTCATGATGATATTTGTATCATCATCATCAACCTATTTGTATCTCATCTTGACGAAGTAGCCCATATTGGTAGAATGCTGATTCAAGGGGGTGCTGTGGCACAGCACACTAAGCCCCCCACATTTGGGCTTGCATACCCAAGGGTTGCACCCAGGTTTCGAATCCAGCCTGGGTCATTTGCCATCCCTACACCCCGTTTCTCTCTCCACATTCGTTTCATGTCGCTCTTCACTGTCCTATCCAAAATAAAGGCGAAAAAGCCCATGAAAAATACATTTGAAAAAAGAATGCTGACCCAAGTCATTTCCTAACCCAAACCCCTTTCATCTCTCTCCCACTCATTTTCTCTGTTCTTTTCCCTCTCTTTTTCTTGCCATAAGAAAAATGCAACCCTGTGGCCAAGGAAGAGTGATGGATTCAAACACGAATGCCGTTTCTGCTTTCAATGGAAAATAAAGAATTGTGTGTGATGCCTGATGTTTTGGTTCACACACTGCAGAGTCGGGGAAAGTACAGAACATCAATGTTCAGTTCACACATTTCAGAATGGACTAGATCCTTCATGTTTATAGTTAGTACTGTAGTTTGTTCATAGTTCATTTTTGCAAGCGGTTGTTGCACGCTCTATTGTTCAATATCATTGGCAGAGCCTATACAACACCACAGATTTATTTTTTATCAGAACAGTGAAAATAGATGTGTTAGATGCTATCTTGTATTATTGGGGCTCTTTGCAATGTATTCTGCTGGGTTTTCACCTGAACTACATGTGACACTCCGTTAGACGAAGGCGCATGTAGTTTGTTTTTCAGTCACCGCAATAAACTCGTTCATAGTTCATCAGGCAGTGAAATAGTGTGCGTTCAGTTCACGCCCAAATTATGAACTAGTCACTAGTGCATGAACTGTAGTTCATTGAACTAGTTCAGGTGCAACATGCTCACACCTCAGTGCAGCTCTAAAGAGAACAAGTGCCTATGAGGTCCATGATATTTATGACATAGCCTATGAAGCTTTAAATGACATTTAGAGCAGTGTTTCCCAACCTTTTTTGTCTCACGTACCCCCTAAATCTCTTAGTTGTGTCATGAGTAGGCCTACCCCCTAATTCATGTTCTATATCACTTTCTCCGTCCTTATGTGACTGCCCCATTCATTTGATGTAAAAATAACATTTTTCCAAGTACCCCCTGCAGTGTGCTCGCGTACCCCTAGTGGTACACATACCCCTGGTTTGGAAACACTGATTTAGAGGACAATCAATTAGACTGGCTGTCTTCATTTCTTCTGGGATGGATATACACAGTGATTCTGTAATCACAGGTTATTGTAACACAGAGTGGGATATCAACAGCAGTGTATAAAATAATCTTAACTTTCATCATGCCTCAGTTCTCAGTGTTACTTACAGTAAGCAAGGCACACAATTCCACAGTTTGAAATAGTGTTTTAGTATAGAATAGAATAGAATAGAATAGAATAGAATAGAATAGAATAGAATAGAATAGTTACCAAGTCTATAATAGAATAGAATAAAATTGAATTGCATAGAACTGAATTTAGTTAGCCTACTTAGAATTGACCTGAAAGTTTAGGACCCACCTGCTGCCACAAGTACAGCCAGTATGATTGCCACCTTCATGCTCCTCCTTGTGATGTCCCCAACGACTGAGCTGACAAAGTGGGATGTAGCTGTGTGGAGGCCGTGTGCTTGGATGTCAGAGCTTGGATGAGGTTTTAGGTTTTTATACCATACAATGGTGTGTGTGCATGTGTGTGTGTGCGTGCGTGCGTGCGTGCGTGTGTGTGCAAGTGCGTGCATGCGTTTGTGTGTGTGTGTTTGTGGGTGAGACAGTTCCTCTTTCAACATGTTGGTGAATAAAACAAAAAACAGTGTCACATTGTTTTGAGCTCAGAGTTTCAGTGTAAGGGGAACTGAGGACAGGAGAATTGAGGGAAGGATGTTACAAAGGTGTAAATGCAATGATTATGCAAATGTATGAAACAAAAAGTCCCTCGCAGACACACACGTACACACACGCACACACACACACACACACACACACACACACACACACACACACACACACACTAACCCTTACCGTGACACCTGCCATGCTCAACACTGTATGACAAAATGTTATGGTTTGCAGCTACACGTTAAGTAACTGATTGCACAACTTCTTCTCTTTTTTTTTAATTCAAATACCACCTCGATTTTTTTTAAGTTGTCCAATTCTTATTAGGTTTACTGTTTATGGTCGTTTTGTGATGAAACTAGATCCGTTGTGTGTTGTTGTGAGGTCAGTCAACATGAACAGAAGAATACATTATGAAATGTCTTTTTTATTTGCTTTTTCCCTTCAGAAGAATAATTACAAAATATGTACGTGAAAGTTCAAGAAAACTACAAAAACAAACCAGTAACAATAATGAAATTATGCATTTTACATGTAATACATAAAACATGTGTAATAGCTCAAATGTCCAACTGTACATTCTTGGGGTCTATGAACCAGCTAAATGTCTGTGTGATGAGTGAGCGTGAGAGTGAGAGTGGAATACTCTGACAAAGCCGAAGTGCAGTAACTACACCAACTGAGAAAAAAGGCCAGTTTTCAGTAGGCTAGATATTGCAGTCACTGCCAGTTTGACATAGCAACATTTCAAAAACGGAACACATTTCGACCATATGGATTTGTCACAAGATAAAGGGGGTGTTATGAAGACCGTTTTCAGCCTAAACACAATTTTGATCAAGTGTGTAGCCACTGCATTTTGCCTCTGTACTTTGTCTGGAACTGCATGGTCATTTCAACTGTCAATGTCATCGATGCCGTTAGGCACAGTCTCGGCCACATCCCCGTCCTCGTCCTCTTCTGCCTGTGCCTCCTCCTCCTCTTCTATGGGCTGTTGTAAAAAAGATCATATGATCATTACATACGTATGGCTGCATCACACATTGTCACATAACTTGTTAAACTGTACCTAATTAATTAGAAACAGTTTAACAGGTTATAATTATTATTACTACTTCTACAATATGGTAGGCTACTGTGTCTGTGGCTTTGTATATGTCTGCCTGAGTCCGTTTGACTGGGGGCTCCATTTCAATGTTGCTGCTTGTGTCCACAGCAATGTCTGGTTTCCATAGCAGTATCACCTCAATGAATAAAACAGTAATTGGCTAGAGTACCTGTTTTGTTTATAATAAAGTGTAAGTAGATAGACCATTATAGTACTCTTACTTCTATAAACTCTCTGTATGTGTTTTAAATCATTCTTCCCTGCCCGCCGTGATGTTAATATCTGTATCTGTATCTGTCTTCAGATAGTTTACGACTCCACAAATGTTGCACAGTATATGTCCTGCTTAAGCCTACTGCAAAATGCCCTCTGGTTTTACACACACATGCACACAGGCACGCTTGCATGCAGGCACGCACCTCTGTCCTCTAACCTTTAACCTCTGTCCACTCTCAGCTGTTTTGTTCCCTAAAGCTTGGTTGTTCCCAGCTGTTTAGTTCATTTTTATTTGCACCCTGCTGTTTGGGGTGGGAATGGGGATAGGGTTCCATAAATTTAGATATCCTGATTTGATCTTCTGTAGATCTTGGACGTTGTTCTTTGAAATCTCCTGAGTGTAATGAATACCTCTCTGTTTGGCCCTCTGCTTCTGTATCTGCATCCTTGGAGCCTGACTGTGAGACCACGGCTTTCCCATATATAGGCCTATTCCAAAAGCTGACGCTGGGTGTTGGTTACAGTCCCTTGAGCAATGACTGGTGCAATGACTTGCTCAAGGGCTCTAAAGCTCTGGACGATATGGGATTCGTATCTGAAACCTTTCTTTTCCAAGAACAACACCCTTACCAATATCCCATGCTGCTCCCTCCACTTACCTCCCGTATGTCTGTATAGCTCTGCTTACAGTAGCCTATATGGTTTACTTGGTTGTTCGACTGCTTTTAAATGTGTGCTGTGTAGGATGGTGGCCAGAATAGATATTGCAACTATGCTGCTCATTGAAACTTTGCTGCCCATTGCCAAATGTATAGCCTAATCTTTTCAAGAATATTTACGAAATAATAAATTAATGTTTACTAGTATGCCAAAGGTACAGTAAGACATGCAGCTGAAAATGTCTATATGTGGAAATTCAGAATGGAATGTAATTTTCCCTTAGAATTTGATAGTGGTGGTAAGCATTTGTGTAAAGGAGAACATTTATGAATAGTCAACAACATGCATTCTGGAAAGAAACTGCTAAAAGTTGTACACAGTGCACCTTTAAAATGCCAGTTGGGGCATGCACAGCAATGATGAATCAAAGCTTGGAATGTCATTGTCAACCATGCTATTTTTGCGTAGAAAAACCTATATCCTCTGCATTCCTGTATCTCACAATCCAGTGCATTAACGGGAAGGACTTAGCAAACCTTTACCACCTGTCTCATTTCCCCATTGCCCGCCCACCTGTGTCCTGTTGTCACCCTGTAATTGTTTCATGTACTGGTTCCTTTGTCTTGTCACCACTGCCATCAGCACTGTTGGCTAACCTCTGTCCACCCACAAGCGTGTTTTCTAAGCTTGCATGTTCCCTGCTGTTTACATCATTTTGACAATATATTTTCTATGTTTGATCCCTCTGGTCTTTGGGGAAGGGGGGAGGGGGTAATTTTGGGATATCCTGTGGATTTAAACTCTTGTAGCTCCTGGACGTTGTACGTTGAAATCTCCTGAGTATAGTAAATACCCTCCGTTTGAACAGCTTCCTCTGTATTTTTGGTTGTTCATCTTAGAAGACTGACAGTGAAACCTCGGGTTTCAAATATATTCCAAAAGCTTTTATCCAAAACAGCTTAGAGTTGGGTGCAGGTACATTTCCTTTAGCAGTGACAAGTAAGTTTCATAAAATCTCTGGACGACATGGGATTCATACGAAACCTTTCAATTCCAAGACCAACACCCTTACCAATATCCCAGCTCAGCTTAGTCTACTTGTTCTACTGGTGTTGCTACTTGAAACGGATGAATTAGGCTAAAGGTTGGATGGACAGAAGTTATTGCAGACCATTGTATTTTGCACTCCTGTATCTCACAATTCAGTGTGTCAATGGGAAGGACAGACTGAGGTGCTGTGCTGATCCTCCTCTTCACATGGTATTTTGTTCCATGTATGTCATGCATTTACTGTAAGTGTAAGTCCTCAACATACTGTACAGTTTGGGCCAGTATGTGTATTTAACTTCACTTTAACTTGTACCAAAATAGCTGTGCACGGTAAGTAATGTTTGAAAGTATTATTTGAATTATGCAATGTGCAATGACTCCCTTTGAATGTGCTGGCTACATGTATGTGGATTTTTAAAAATGTGGACAAGTGGATAAAAATAAAAACTCTATTGCCGCAGCTGCGATTTAGCCCCCAGAAAGGTACCTGTTTTAAACCCGAGTTTCGAATGATTTCCAAAACGTTTTAACGAGTTTACATGTAAACAAGAGCTTCTTTGTCTGTGTGTATTGTATGAGAAAGTGAAAATCATTGTGACACTGTGCACCACAGCCCACGTGCACACAACAAAACTGTCTTTACAGTAAGTCACAACTGCTGAAACCCCACGGGAACTTCAGGGGATAATCCAGCTGTGTGTGTGTGTGTGTGTGTGTGTGTGTGTGTGTGTGTGTGTGTGTGTGTGTGTGTGTGTGTGTGTGTGTGTGTGTGTGTGCGTGCGTGTGTGCGCTCGTGCGTGTGCGTGCACGTGCCTGTGTGTGTCTGCACAGGTTTGTGTGTGTGTGTGTGTGTGTGTGTGTGTGTGTTTGTGTGTGAGTGTACACAGTGTATCACTGATATAACACTGTTTTGTTTACCGTATCTGTAGAGGACGATTCTGACAGAGGTTCGATGTCTTCAGCCTTAGCCTTCTCCATTGTCCGCTCTCTCCTATAGGCTCCTGCCAGTTGTCTACACAGCCAGATGGTTGTGACGACCAGGCCAAGGATAGTCAACACACTACTAACAATCACGATGCTCGGGATATCTGTGGATAAGGAGAATAACCAGACTTGTACATGGTAAAAAAAAACACCAATGGTAGCCTCTTTGCGCAGATGGGGTCGCCAGGGGGCCTATTCACTATTTGCTGAAAATATTCAACTACATCATAACAACATTGATATGACAATACCGATAGCCATAAGTGACAGATTAAGACATAGCCATTACAATGTTGGTGACAGCAAGGTTATAACATAGGCTCTGCGCAAAAGGGTTAATATAAGTCTTAAAGGTGCACCGTGTAAGATGGTGGCACAGGGTGGCCAGAGTAGGTCTTGGAACAATGCAGCTCATTGAAACCTATTGCCTATTGCCAAATTTGATCTTTTCATGAATCTTTTCTGAATTATAAACCAATATTTATTATGAAAAGTGCAATTTTCTCAGTCTTATTGAAAACTTAAAATGTGATGGTGGTGGTAACTATTTGTTAAAAAGGTAACATGGGCAGCATGGATTCTGGAAATTAACTGGTAACACTTTACAGATCGCTAATAAGGTGGTAATTTCATAGTTATTTCATAGTTATTTCATAGTTATTTCAGGGTAATAACTGTTTGTTTTTAGTAACAACAGCAAAATAACCATACAGTTTCCAGTGCATTGTGGTGACACCCTGATGACTCGCAGCACGGTGACACTTTGTTGACACACACACACACACACACACACACACACACACACACACACACACACACACACACACACACACACACACACACACACACACACACACACACACACACACACACACACACACGCATACACACACACACACACACACTGCACTGGAAACTGTATGGTTATTTTGCTGTTGTTACTAAAAACAAACAGTTATTACCCTGAAATAACTATGAAATTAACACGAAATTACCACCTTATTAGCGATCCGTAAAGTAAAGTGTTACCAGTTAACTAGCCTACTTAAAACATTACACGGTGCACCTCTTAAGACTTAAAACTCCATTTCAGATAACAATTATATAATAATAATTGGTTCAACTAAAAAATAGTGGTATTGTTGGTCTTTTGGTAAGATGAAAATGGTGTAACATTTGCAGAGTAAATTATACCCAATGATGTGTAAATATTAAAAGCTGAAGAGTTTAAATGGCAATGGCCACCTGCAGAATTTTACTCTGGCTGCAGAATACACTTATACTGATTTAAGACTCCATTTTACACTGACTTTGACTCTCCACACTGTTGCAAATAACAGACTTCAAACTGAGGGAGTCTGTACATAAATTTGTATATATAGCCTATGTATATATATATATTTATATATATATATATATATATACATATATATATATATATATATATATATATATATATATATATATACATATATATATATATATATACATACATACAAATTATACTCTCTGGCCACTGGCCACTGAGGTCAACTCTGGCCACTGAGGTTGTTTCCCAACACTCCCCCATCTCTCTCTCTCCCACTCACTTCCTATATATATATTAAGCCTTTGACTTCGATATTCGATATTCGAATATAAGTCGAATGTTAAGAAAATTCGAGACATTCGAACGAATATTAATTGGCCATTAATATTCGAATCTGACATGGGTATTGCTTTTTTGGGTATTTCATTGTATTGATTAAAATCATTTCCTTGTAAACATCGCAATTCACAGTCTCAATTTATATTTTCCATGGCTGGTTAATTACTACAGCTGTGTTGAGGAGAGTCGCGTGCGTGGCTCATCTCTCTGTGTTCCGTAGCAGGACACTTGCGGCAGGCAGTCTCCCTCAGAGTCCGCATAACAAGTAGATGAGTGCTGCAGAGTTCCATTCGAGTGAATGGCTACAGTTAATAAACAAAGCACCATCACATTACTTTCTGGAGTTGTTGACGAGTTTCTGGAATTATGTGATTCAACCCACAAGTACCTGTGATTACGCCAAGAGTAAGATAATAACTTCTTGTTTTTTGGATTTTGACCAAATTAGCTTCGTTGGTCTGGGTGTCAGATCAGGCAGACTCCAGGTGATGATTTTGTTAGCTTTTAGCATATTTTTAGCGCACTGCTAGTTTGTGTAATGTTCGTTTTTAGATGAGAGCAGTCATCTTACCTGGGCCTACAAACACACTACCTAAATGTCCGTCATTAGTGATAGAAAATAAATACATATTTGTTGATATTGGTGCTGTGTGCTCAATTCTCATGATTCCCATATGATCCAATTCAAATTTTAACTTGGGCTACAAGTTTGACATGGCTGCTAGCTTTGCCATGTTTTAATCTGCATTCACACCTCTAAGTACCGTCTTCTTATAAGTGCTGAACATTGACAGTAAATAGAATGGACGCCAAATCAACGCTATTTGCCATTCAACGCTTTGAAGCCAGATTTGGGAACATTCCAACTTACATTCCACCTTAGCAACGCCAAACGCAGGTGCTGATTGGACAACAACAAGACTTCTAACGGTCAATCCAGAGCCATTGATGTTCTGATGCTCATTGGTCAATTTAACTTTTAATATCTCTCTAAAACATAACATCACCACAAAAAATCACCACCCTGGTAAGTTGGAGAGCAAGGGGACCTACTAGTTGAGCGAAAAATTATCCCCCTGGAGTGGCATTTAAGGGAGATACAGGGTTTTATGTCTCTCATAGGAATGAATGGGATTTGGCCATTTTTTTGTCTTTTTGGGTCCAACCTTGGCTCCAACTTGGCTTCAACAATGAAATAGAATTTTGGCCTCCATTCTATTTACTCTTCTATTTACTCTCAATGGTGCTGAACGATCGCTAAACAATAATGGCTGGTTGAATGCATGTTGTTAATGGGCCATTAGGCTACATCTCTGGTTGGAATAGCCTTTTACTAGTCACTGACTGGGGGAAAGAACAACTTCAGTTTGATATCAGGTCTAACTGGGGCAATTTTAATGGTAAAAAATATGGATAAATATTCGAATATATTCGAATATCGTTTTTAATTTAGAAACGAACTTCGACTATGATTTTGGGGCACAAGTCAAAGCCCTAATATATATATACATATATATATATATATATATATATATATATATATATATATATATATATACATACAAATTATATATATATATACACACATACACATTATATATATATATATATATATATATATATATATATATAGGAAGTGAGTGGGAGAGAGAGAGATGGGGGAGTGTTGGGAAACAACCTCAGTGGCCAGAGTTGAACCCGGCTCCCCAGTCAATAGGCTACTCCTACAATTTCAGCCACGACTAGGGCCACCAAACTCTTTTTTTTTGATGGTAGTCTAAACACTAACCCCTACTGCAGCATTTCCTACCGGCTTCATAGCTCAGCTCGACAGGTAGACCATATGGGCAAGACACTATGGCTCTCCATAGGTGTTTGAGTGTTTGCGGTAAAGTGCCGTAGAATATTTACACTGTGCATCATATTTGTTCCCTCAGTAAAAATGTCAAAATCTGCTTTTTATCATTGTAGGACTCAAGGGAGACATCAGGGTAAACAAGTGTCCTCCCAATGGAGAAGTCTCCCAATTGGGCCTTGATCCCAGGATCAACTCCCAAACCTATAGCAAAAACTGCTCCAAGACTGTGTGTGTGTGTGTGTGTGTGTGTGTGTGTGTGTGTGTGTGTGTGTGTGTGTGTGTGTGTGTGTGTGTGTGTGTGTGTGTGTGTGTGTGTGTGTGTGTGTGTGTGTGTGTGTGTGTGTGTGTGTGTGTGTGTGTATGGTGCAGAACTGACAGCCTAGAAGCTTACAGGTGAGAAGCATGAAGGATGAAGGACTAAGGAAAACAGCATACCATCATCCACGGCCTTCACTGAGTCGGAGGGGTCCATGGGGCCAGTGTGTTATTGAAGAAAGAAGTGGCAGGGCACAGCACTGTCGTTGACCTGCATCAGAGTTTAGCAAGAATATTTATTTACTACAATGGATACTTTTTGTTTTACCATCACTGTTACATTAACCCATTTTAGCCTAAGGCACCTGCAAAAAAACACCTGCTGAATGCCTAAGCTCTTTTTGAGAAAAAGTGCCCTACTATCGCAGTCTCCGAAGCACATAAAAAACATGAAATAGGACCTAGGCTAGGAAGCTAGGTCCATCATCTTGTATTGGAATGTATTTATTCAACTCTAACATACCCACATTTGTAACAAGAAACATCAAATCACAAGAGCCTGAATGCAGTGTATATGTCGCTCCATGTATATATGCAGCATCAGGCCAAAATGGGCTAATTACAATATAACAATGTGCGATAGCCTATGTAACATTGTTTGCATTGTACCTCAGGGTTAGAGTTAGGTATATTAAGTGTTAGTACCGTATGTATCATTACATGTTGATACATGTAGACACACATTTTTATACATTTACAACTGGGCTCAGCAGGAAAAAACTCCCATCAGTTTGCATCTTCTTTGGCCTTGTGTATATGTAGAAGATACTTTTTATAAACAGGTATGTTTATCCATTGTTATGTTTAGACTCAGTTTGTGATGTGGAACTCAACATTGTGTTAAAATATTGGCGTGGAATATGAATCACTCGCTTGGTTCTTCACCCAGTAAACCTGTCATCATTGTTTCCTAAAATATACACATTTTTTCTTGATTTTTTCTTGCTGTCACACACAGTACATTTAAGATGCTGTAAAAATAACGTGTATTATCAATATGCATATAGTCATACTATAAGGGATGCAGGACATCTGCCAATAGACAGCTCAAGTGCCCATGGATCCCTGTCAAAATCAAAGTTTTCAGATGCTAATCCATCCCAATTTTCATCAAAATCTCTTCCATCTTCTGAGTTAAATGAATCAAAACAGACAAAGGCTAAAAAAGTACCCCATGTAATGAATGGAATATAGCTTTTGCTATAGTCATGTTCAACACTTCACACTTGATCAATACTCAGACGACACACTCTGCAAAAAGAGTGTTAATCTACTGTCCTAGTGTTGAAATGACACTGAAAAAAGGCAAATGTATTTACAATTTCAAACCTATAGTGTTGTTTGGTCCCTTAGTGTTGTTTGGTCTACAGTAAGTTTGGAATTAAGACTGGAAAATCACAGTTTTGGAGCAGCTACAGTTTTAATTCAACACTGTTCTGGGAATATACGGTCCCAATCAATTCAGTCCCAATATGGATATGAGAAAATATGGTCCCAATTAACTCCTTGAGTGTTGATTTAAAGAGCTGAAGTGTTGAATTAAAGAGAAACACTACAGTGGAATTCAGAGTACAGTTGAATGAACAATAAGATTGCACATATTGATGCATCCGCTAAGTTGCACTACATGGCCCTGATCACTAGGTGTCGATTTGAGCTTGCACAAATGTCACCATAGCTGGTGTGACAAAGAGGTCTCAGTTGCTGATGCCACAGCACTATAGTTTACACAGTCATAGTGAAAACCAAAAATTGTCTGATGACATGCCTTTAGAGGAAAATGTACAATCCCCATGCAGCCTGTCATTTGCGCTGTGTGTGTGTGTGTGTGTGTGTGTGTGTGTGTGTGTGTGTGTGTGTGTGTGTGTGTGTGTGTGTGTGTGTGTGTGTGTGTGTGTGTGTGTGTGTGTGTGTGTGTGTGTGTGTGTGTTTTCAGGGTAAACATCAAGCTAATGTTCTCCAGCTGTAGATATCCGTGTCTTTGTAACAAATGTTTCGGCAAAATAATAAATAATAAACAAACCTCGCTAATTTCTCTAATATCCTACTGATCGATAATGGATGAGATGGAGGCTAATTGTTACTGTACCAAGAATATTTTATCTCTGGCATTAAAAGAGGCTTTCCCAGGGCAAATCAGTAAGTGCTAATACATGAAAAACAAGCTCCACAAAGTGGATACTGCCCCGGTCCCAAGCTAACGCTCATGGCCTAATAAACACATGACTATCAGTTATCTTGGCTACATTACCGTAAAAGCCTGTACTTTTTAGATGCCCTTTGTGAGTCAAGCAGGCATATGACGACAAGAGATGTCCTGGAAATAAGACATACTGGGCGACATGATGGGCTACGTTCAAAGTTCAGCATTCAGTTTGTAATTTATAATTCAGTGTCAGCTTCCCTCAGTGATAAAGAGATAAAGCATTTTGTAAATATGGTCATGGAGGAAGATTTGAAGAGTTCTTTTCCAAAACGCTATATCTACCATTTTTTACTTTTTGCATTTTAATATTGGAATTCACTGTAAAGAAGTCCTATCATCTATGTGTGAATCCTTGCCATTCAAATGTTTTGAGAACATACTTTTAAACCTCTATAAAAATACATTTTGCAATGCATTTCAATGGAAGGCCCAATACAAAAATGTCAATTTCCCAACATTCTATAAAATGGATATATCTCATTTTGGAAAAGAGCTCTTCATTTACAGCATAATTTATACAGTAGGGTTACAGTGAAAATAATCTGTTCATATTCATGGCAGGAGGTTAATTGTTTATCTTCCATTGTGTCCATTGCAACAAGTATCTATTTTTAAATGCTGACTGAACAGCCGAATAAAGAGAAATAAGGAGTGAATCACTTACACAAAAGTAGAGGCGGGAGATATTCCAAGCGCTTAGTCTCACTCAACTGACACATAGACGACCCACGGATGTCACTCAACCCAAACAACTCCCCTGCACACACACATACACACTCATACACACACAAACACGGACACACACAAACACATGCACGCAACCATGCACACGCACGCACGCACGCACGCATGCACGCACGCACGCACGCACGCACGCACACACACACACACACACACACACACACACACGCACGCACACACACACACACACACACACACACACACACACACACACACACACACTCTCACCCCACCCTCCTCGGGACCGCTGTGTCATTGTGTTGCTTATCTCCCCATGCATGGAGTTGAAAAGGCGTTGTGTTGGCCGCATGCACACACTTGATTACAGAAAGTGGTGTCCGGAGGGGTACTCTTTTACAGTAATGCTGCAGGCAGGCTAGTGTGAAACCTCGGGACACAAAATTAGTATAGGCCTATTATTACATTAAAAATATGAGTAATACACCGTGGATGTTGCAGTGATACAAATTAAACACATACAGACTATTGACTATTGACTGTAGGCTATGAGTGTTAGTTTTGACTCTGAATGTTGAACTAACACTGCAACATGTACTCTGGGCCACCATTATGATATCATATAATTTGTATCATTTGCTGATATCAACATAATAAAATTGTGTGGATAATATAATGATAACAATTTTATTTTTGCTAATATTTTGATATTAATAGCTTGTGTTTTTTCCTCGTCTATCCCCATCAGCCCTGCTTACAGTAATGTCATTAAACCCTTTACGTACTTCAGGATTCTCGGAAGACACATAAAACACCATGCCACCACATATCAGTACCAAAGATAAAAACTGTTTTTCTGACCCCTTCTCATTATCATTAATCCTTATTGTTTTCGACGTATGCTGTAGGAAATAGGGAGGAAATTAACCATTTGACAAGTTCGATTTGTCAACGTCTAAAAGCTTTTGAGAAATGACCCACTCTCTGCTCTAGTATCTCGTCTTTCGTCCTTTACTCGTGTGTTTTGGCTCTTAGCCATATTGCTCTTGGCACTATCAGAAGTGGGCTGTTCGCAAGTTTGCTTGCATATAGCCAGGGCCACTGTCAAGCATCCACAAGTATAAAAGTGCACAAGTATGCTAGCATGGCCAGGCCCCCAATACATGGGCATAGGCGTGCACAGATAGGGACAAGGTGGTGCTAAAGCACCAAGTGGACAAAAAAAATGTCCCTTTTGAAATTCTTTTTTTTTCTCACAGTGAACTGTGGTCTATGATATCATATCATCTACAAATGCTTGGCATCAAAAGCTTGTCACAATAATGTTCTGATATAATATGTAGCTTTGATAGCCTAGTCAGGCAACCGTAATTTCCACACGCCCCCTATTCCCCCTTGAGCACTTACAGTGATGAATGAATCCATGTACAATGTCTGTTTGGCTGAACCGTTCAGCTGCTTACACAGACATTAAGGCAGCCCTCCAAAGTTCACACAGTTTTGTAGCTCTTGGCACGCTTTGGAAAAACACAGTCTGGACACAGTAAAGTAGCACAGTCATTTCGACACACGGTTTGTAGCTTTTCACATAATTTGGCCTGTTGGTCAAAACAATTCCTGACGGTGAGGCGTGTTTGTTTTAATTATACAAAATAATACAGGGTAAATATAGCATACATTAACATTCTCAGACTAAAACAATATGTTCCATATTTCACAGGCATAGCACATACATTCACTTGAGGCAAGGCAAAAGCTACCATCTACAAAGTGGGGTCCGGGGACCCCAGTGGGTGTGTCACATATTCCCAGGGGGTCTGTGAAAAGGTTTATCACAATTCTGGACGTAACTATTGCCCTCATAACTTTGATACACTCTGTTGACTAATTCTATGCAGCTGTGTCAAACTCTGCACATACCGCATATGTACATGCAATTATCAAGGAGTCCTCAGGGGGGAAAACCCCCTCCATTAGGGCTACCAAGAGAAGCCTTAAGGGCCGTACACACACATCGCTGCTAGTTACTCGCTCAGCGGATGAAGTCAATAGAATGTCTACGTGTTCCAGCGAGTCTCGCTGGCGAGTAGGCGAGGAGAGTACAAGCGATGCGAGTTAAGCGAGTAACCAATTGGAATGCAGAATACAGATTATTGACAGGTGACGTTGCCCCTGTGGTGTTCTGACCACCCAACTTCTGCACGTCGCCATCACACTTTGGTTAAAAGTGTTGAGTAAAATGCATACAGTGTACACCATCAAAGGCTCATATGCATGGTTGTGCACAGCACACGATCAACGTTAAACAGCGTAGGCCTACATTTTGTTTCGTACGGACGTTATTGGCGCGGACAGCAGGAACCATGACAACCAGTAAACAAAATCACCCAGAGCGAGTGGCAAGTAGGCGAGTGAGCAAGTAGCGAGTAAATAGCAGCGACGTGTGTACGGCCCTTTAGACTGTTCTTTGTTGTATATTACATTGCAGATATATAGCAGGTATACAGTATTACATTAAAATGGTCATTAAAGTCAGTTCCAACAAAATTCATCCACAATTACCAATAGGACAACACAGATCCTGATCATTGTATTAATTCTGACATTTTGACCCCACCTTTGTTGCACTGTATACGATTGGTCCGTAAATGTGTAAATGTGAAAATAATGCTGACCTTTCAGTTCAAGGCATGTTGACCTTTACGTCTATTACAGTAGTTCTCAGTTCACCATATTAACTCCACAAGTGGCTGAACAAAACTGCATGCATTGCAAATATAAAACCGGCCTGCTATCTTCCTATAATCATAATACTGTATACTCATCATAATACTGCATATACTGTAAACATCTCTTTGCTCCATATAGCCACTGAGGATAGGCAGTGAGGACATCTTGCAGTTATTGCATGTACACTCTCTGAACACATCGAATAGACTTCATCTCCATTTTGTTGAACCCCATTTGTTTCATTGTACAAGGAAGTCTGTAATGACAATAACAAAAGTTCTGAGGTTTCCAAGTCTGGAAGTCAGATGGTCAAATGGCTGTTGTAGTCTAGTCTCCTTCACAGCTAACCGCACACTCAGACTGTCTGTGAAGATTCTCATTCATCCAGGTCATGATATTCAGAGAGTTTAGCTGAAAGAAACTGTACTTCTCCATTGCGCTTGAAGTTGTTTCACTCCTCATCAAAGCAGCTTAGCTTGCCTGACT
This sequence comes from Engraulis encrasicolus, assembly GCF_034702125.1. NCBI lineage: Eukaryota > Metazoa > Chordata > Actinopteri > Clupeiformes > Engraulidae > Engraulis > Engraulis encrasicolus. The sequence continues at coordinate 22,653,081 of NC_085879.1, forward strand.
AGAACTGGCAAAGCTCTAGATGTCTTCAAACTCAAAGAAGAAGTCCAGAAGCGAACAGCTTCATTCTTTGGGCTCACACTTCAAACCACTTCTGATTTCAGGCAGCTCGCCTCAGTCGGTGCCGACGCCTGGCCAGAGGTGGTCCCCAGTGTCACTTTTGACCTTGACGACATGGATGTCGAGCTTGTCTCCTTCTGACTGGAAATGGGCTCCTTGATGGACTTTCTACAGCACAACACCTGCAGCGCCTTCTCCCGAAACTCATCTGACACATAGTAGAAGATGAAGGGGTCCAGGCAGCTGTTGAAGGTGCTGAGGGCCAGCATTAACATGTAGGGCATGTAGAGGTTGTCCACAGTCTCCTTGCCCTCCTTCAGCAGGTTGTAGTTGTGGGTTATCAGCAGCACGTTGCTGGGAAGGAGACACACCAGACACACCACCATCACCAGCACGGTGACCTTTGCTGCGTGGTTGTAGCGCTCGCCGGCTTTTATCAGCGTGTACAGAACGCAGCAGTAGCAGAAGACCACCACCGCCAACGGCAGCACGAAGCAAATGCTGAAGAGGCTGGCAAAGTACGGCAGGAAGAAGCTGCGCTGTGTGTCTATGGGTAGCGCATCATGGCAGGTAATGATTTCGAGGTTCCTCACAAGGTACGCCTGGCGTGTGGCTAACAGGGGCACCATAGCTGCTAGCACCACAGACCACACAGCCACGCTCATGTACACTGACAGTCGAAAGCCGCGTAGCATCATGCCGCTAAATGGGTGAACAAGTGCCAGGTATCGGTCAAACGCTATTAGGGCGAGGCACATTATGGACCCGTACATGTTCCCATAGAAGAGTGCCATCACCAGACGACAGAAGGGCTCACCCAGCGTCCAGTTGTTGCCCTGGAAGTGGTAGGCGATGCGGAAGGGCAGAACAACCAGCAACAACAGGTCACAGGTGGTCAGGTTGATGAGCAGGATGGTGGAGGGCTGCTTCTTGGTGCGGAACAACAGCACCCACAGGGCCAACAGGTTGGACGGCAGACCCACCACCAAGGCCACCAGGTACAGGCTGGGCAGCAACACGGTTGTTGTGTTGGACCTCAGTTGTTTTTCCTCCTCTGGAGGTACCTCGCTGCAGTTGTCCAAATGGAAGGAGCGAGCCCCTGTGTTAAAAGATCACAGAGGGCATGTGTTAGTATAGTCAGGTCATGAGCAATGCAAGTACTTTCGGAGTTCCCGAAAATACGGGAACTCCTTTTACTGTGTCGGGAAACCAAGGGAGGCGGGTCAACCATGCCGTTTGGGAAATGTTCATTGTTATGCTCTTGGTCAGACCAAGTCTCGAAGAGATGATAATCAGGCTAGTTTTAGTGTATGGTGAGTCATTATTCTCTGTAGGAATAGCTTAGATACTGCATGAGAAGCTATGAACTTATCAGAGAGATAGCACATGTTAAATTATTAGGTAGTGAAAAAAGTCATAAACATTTATCTGAGATGGTCTGGACTTGTACAGAAGAGGGCAGATGAATGAATCATTAAGTTAAATGGCGTGAGAGATGAGGATGGAAATTCACACGGCACACCACTGCAGGTGTGCAGGTGCACTCTTTGCATGTGAGCAAGGGGACAGTCAGCCCAACAGGTGCCCTGGGGACCAGAAAGAGGTCATAGTATCCTGTTTAGGGTATCTCTGTCACAGACAGCACATCTACCACCATCATCTTCCACCTTCTCACCAGGATTGAGAATTGACACTTTTGGGAGCATGCCATGTCCAGTGTACAGTTGATATTACCTTTGAGCTGCACTACAAACTGTTCTTGGGTCAGTGTTAAGGGTTTGGGTTAGAGTTAAAGTCCGTTGGAAAAGGTAGCACATTTCAACATAACACCAGTAGGCTATCTCATGACTGCATTGATGATCACCCTAGTGTGTATTTCTTGAAAGGTTCATTCATTTCCCCTGGGAAAACAACATCCTGGTGGCTGCTCAATTCCAATTTAGCCAAAAGATAGGCCTTCAAAGGAGTTAATATGTTTTCTACAGAGCTTCAACTTCAAGGCTTGAGGGCTGATGACTGTAAACATTCTGTGTAAACAAAGCTATAGCCAAGGTCAAAAGTTCAAGACCAACGGGAAGACGAAGAATTATATAAACAGTAAACAAATAATTAATAATAAATACAACTTAAAAGGATTGTGCACAATCTGACACAGCACTGGACCAATAGTAACTGTAATTGTGCTTCTTTTGGCTAAAATAAGAACTCTTTTGTGAAACTCTATGAAAGTAAATGCAAAATTAAAATTGAAATGAAAAAAATCATTAAAATACTATTGAGTTTATTTTTGCATTATAAAGAGCTCTTCAAACATTGCAGTAATATTGTTTTGCAGAGTACTACACCATCTATGGGAATATGATCTGACAAAATGGTTAAGTTGTCCCACAATGAACAACAAGGAAACACTTTCCTTGTATAAGTCATAGTCACATGTTGTACATTCAGAATGTACCAAAATGAACAAAATGTTCTCTGTTGGGAAGCACAGACAAGAACCAAAGAGGTAATGTGTCCCAGGCCCAGGGTGAGACAGGTCCCAGAATGGGGCTTGGGGTGGGACCGCCTCTCAGATGACTTTGAGCTAGGCCTGGCCAAAGCTGTCAGCGGCGCTGGCTCCTTTTACTTCTACAGTAGGTTGAGAGGGTACCATAAACTAAATGTTCTCTGTTTTTTGTCTAAGCTTCTTCTGTGTGGTTTCATATCCTTTTCGGCTTACTGCCCACATCAATTATTAAAATCTAATGCCGCAGATCTGATTAGGGATCCTCTTTCTTCCCGGCCCATGTCAAGATTCACATTGTGTCTTGACAATGGTCATTAGTTTGTCTGATTGGATTAGGTCCTTTACTTCTCAAAGTTAATTTCGGTCTTTCTTATTTTTTTGTCTTGCAGCCGTTATGCATTGTCTTGTAATGTAAATTCAGATTGTAATAGGGGAATATTGTAAATGCAGTCATTCAACTTGAGTCGAGCTTGGAAATCAATAAAGAGGAGCACTGCATTAGTCAGCTGGGGTTTAACTCAGTTTCATCCCTACTCACTGACAAAGTGTTACAAAACACTTCCTGGTGGAAAATGTTAGACTTTCAGGCCTTTGTACACAGAAGGTACGAGTGATGACTTACAGAATGCCATGTGATACGTATGACTTTGTATGCAATGGGTCATAGGTTCACCACTTCATAAAGATGGACGACCACCTAGCAATCATTTCTATTAACAGGGCATTCCAGAATATTGGGAGGTTGTGTAATTCCACCTTCATACCAGGAAGAATACTCTGGAACTCAGACATAATCAGACATAAAGTCTGACTCATACTCATAATCAGACTCATAATCAGACATAAAGTCTTCCAAGAATTATAAGGCTGTAGCTTTATTATGGCATAGTATACAGTAACAGGATGGTTTTTTTTTTATCAATGAATCCTAATGCTAGTACAAGCATATAATAACCTTTAATTGAAGGGCCATTTCAGGTGACTAACATCATCTGTGTTTTCAGGGCCCTCAGGCGTTTTCACTCAAAGGCTCAGGCTCAAAGTGAGAAGGGCCAAGGCCCTGGGGCCCTCTGAGTGCCAACTTCCCCCACCCCCCGATTCATATCCCAGGATCCCCCTTCTGTTTTCTTCCGATATGCCCCATAACAGTGTAAGTAGTTGTAAGATCCTAGAGAATGCAGACATCAGCATTGCTACAATTTATGACAACTACTTACTGACAAAGTGTTGCAAAACACTTCCTGGTGGAAAATGTTACAGTTTCAGGCCTTTGTACACATTACAGAAGGTATGAGTGGTTGGGGTGTTTCCCAATGACTTAAAGCATGCCATGTGACTTGTGCGATGGGTCATAGGTTCACCACCTCTTAAAGACGGCCGACCACCTTGCAACCATTTCTATGAATGCTGCATTCCAGAATATTGGGAGTTATGTAATTCCACCTTCGCACCAGGAAAAATGCTCTGGAACTAGAGGCTTAAAGTAAGAGGGGCCAAGGCCAGGGGCCCCCTGAGTGCCATCTTACCCCATCCCCTGATTCATACCACAGAACCCCCCTTCCCTCTCTTTTTCCTTCTGGGTAAATGCTATGATGTTATTCTGTTGAGCGTACATAGCCAACATCAGGGTTCAGGAACCTATGGCTCTAGAGCCACATGTGGCTCTTTTGGGAACTGTATCTGGCTCTTACTTATCTATTGTCCTATATTTATAAATAAAAGTACAGGTTCCATATTGAGTTGAAACAGGACATGGGAGGTTAAAATGCGTTAAAATTCAGGAAATTACATCTAAGAAATACAACATTTTCAGGGGGAGGACTCCCAGACCCTTGCCATAATGAAGTCGACAGTTGGCAACCCCATACTATCAATACAACTAATAACTTGACGGTACACTCCAAAATTATTGGGCTCAATTGAGATATTATATGCTTTTAATTGTATTCAGTGTTTTTAAAATGGTATGGCTCTCGTGATTTTTTTTTTTATTAATTGGGGTTTATGGCTCTCTCCACCAAAAAGGTTCCTGACCCCTGGCCTACATGATGTGTATCTGTCCCTATCAAATAAACGAAACTGAACTGTACTGTACTATGCTACACCAGAGATTCTTTAAGTATATAGAGATATGCCAATATAATAGGTTGCTATGGGCACCTAACATGACCAGGTTCCGGTCTGCCTAAAGGGGCATGTCATAATGCTCCTAGCATTGAATAGAACAGTCCTTAGGTCTGCCTAAAGGGGGATTTCCCCCCCTCTCCCTTGCAATAATAGAACCCGGAAACAATGGGCCAATGGAACCTCTCTCTCTCTACTCTCTCGGACTACACTAAGCTGCAGGAACATGACGTCACAGAGCAATGGTGGTGCCCATGCATACGTACACTTTGTTGAGTTAAACAAGTCAAAGCACGAGCCATACAATATTTTCAGCACCTGTTTCACGTTATGTGTGTTACCCAATGTGCATCATGGTTTTTGGCCACTTAATTCTCGTTTACAGTTGCTGTAGTTTGACAAACACATGTAGTCTATCATAACAGTGAATGAAGTAAACTGAGAAGGCTGTTTATTCTGGGCTTTCTAAACACACAGGTTTATTACTACGCCTTGTAGTAAAATAGGCCATTATGGTCTTTTGCCAAGAATTCTCACAGGTTTTCATCATAAGTTCAATTACTATCCACATCTCAATTGGCCATGTTATTTTTGCTCAACATAATTTCTCTGGAACTCTAGGAATTCTCTGGTACACTTCAGATGGCCTACTTACACAACAGCTGTCTGGAATGTGGCGCATCATCTGGAAACCGAATGGTCAGTTGGAAAGTCAAAGGCCAGCCATTAAGAGATTGATTATGTGATAAAATGGTATGTTAAAACCTCAGCATCATGTCCCACATGCAGTTACGTAAAACATGCAGTGGTGTACTGTTAATGGTCAGATTCCTTAGCTTTCCATCATACATCTTTACCAAGCACAGTGATAGAGTTTAAGCATTGGAAAAGAGTAGCCCTATGGGAAATAAATAAAGTGAACCATGGTGAAAATAACCCTTTACACTCTTATCAAAACTTCCTTTTATCTTGTGTCATTTACTGTAAATGGTAAAAGGACACACACAACAAGTTACCCTGGTCCTCTTTAGAGCATGTTTACATGCATGGATATTAGAATGCATCCATTTGGGACTGCTTATGCATAGGCCTAAACAGACTTCTAGCTCCCTTAAACGGATATTTAAAAAAATAGAGTTCTCTAAAACAGTGTTTCTCAACAGGGGTGCCAGGGCACCCTGGGGTGCCGTAGGCCCCCTTCAGGGGTGCCGCGGAAACATGGCTGATAAATAAATTATGTAATATAATACATATTTGTCTAAATTGATAAGTTAATGCTAGTAAGTGGAATCTTTCATCTGCCATTTACGCACAATAAAGCAAATACAGGTCGCCCCAGTCAGCTTCAACTTCGAGCGTAGGTAGTGTGACATCTCCAAATGTGTTACTTTTCTAAGCTTGTGTGGTATCAGATGTGGTGCCATGTTACGGTTTGTTGGTTTGGGGTGCCTTGAAATTTTTGAATTGAAAGGGTGCCTCGCCTAAAAAAAGGTTGAGAAACACTGCTAAAAAACACACCAGTCACCCCACTAAACATTGGACGTCATATAGACGTTGAGATGATGTCTACATTGCGTCTGTAGGTCCATGACCAATTCTGGACCTCAGACCGACGTGCAAACTAGGTCCACTATTTGGACGTCTAATTATGACCCCATTATTACGTCAAACTGTAGTTGAACATTTGGACGTCATTATAGGCCACTTTTTTGGACGGCTTAAACAGGTAATTGACATGATATAAGCAATTTATTCCACAATTTTGTTGCCTTCATTGACAATGACAATAAACTCCTTGAATCTTGAATTAGTTGTAGTAGTATGCTTATGTTTAGTTGTTGTCGGTTGTTTTCAGAACCTAAGGTGAGTAAGTTGTAACCTAAGGTCAGCCCAGTGTGACATTGAAATGACGTTGAAAATACCTCCATTAATACCACATTTGGCCTAGAAATGGCTCCTATATGGACGTACTGTGGACGTCATCAGTGAATGGGTGGTTCACATGCGGATGAAAACGGATGAAAAAAATATCAATTAGTGTTCGTGTAACCAAGGCCTACGTTTGAAGTTCAATGCTTGACATGTTAGTATTTGTGGTGGGCGGCATTCTGTGCACAATATCTGTCTTTGGAGTGACTGAAAGACAGGAAAAGCCTTATTGCAGGCAGATGTGTGGCTGGCGTCCTCGTGGGAACACTCCAGTTCCCAAGGCCCCAGATACTGTATGCACGCCGTTACAACAGTGGAGCGCTGTTATAGTCATTGAAAAGTTGAAAACACTACTATATGACATAAGACAGTGTCTTATGGGCAGGGCCGCTGACAGCTTTGGGTGGGCCCAGGACAAAGTCATCTGAAAGGGCCCTCTACTCAATACATTAAATGTACTGAGGACCCAATTATGGGCCCCCTATATCCCTGGGCCGGGGATAGCTGACCCCTTTGTCCCCCCTTGTCGGCTTCCCTGCCTATGGGGCTCGGAAGCATCCAGGCCCTCTGAAGGGGGTAAAAGTTTGAGAACCACTGACATAGGACAACAAGGCCTTTGGTAACGCACTATGACTTGGTCATTGCCATTCTGGTAACAGAAAATTTATAACCCTGTGTCCACCGTATGCAAACAAGTCCACACCCTTGCTTAAGAACTATCAGAGCACAATATTGGAGAAATCATCTGGGGGCAGATAACAAGGCTCTTAATAATATTTCTTAGCATTTGACTCTACCGCGACCTCAACATTGAAGTGTCATCGTCCCTCATAGTTTTGTGTCAGGTGTGCTACTGAGTGTAAAACTGACATAAAGCATGCATGGCAAAGTATGCATAAAATGTTCATACCCATCCGTGTCCCGAGGCAAGCATATCCTGGGCCTTAGTTCTTACTCTTACACACTGCTGTGTGTGTGTGTGTGCGTGCGTGTGTGTGCGTGCATTTGTGTGAAAAAGCAGAAATTGTGTCTATGTGCAAATGTTGTGGGGTTGATGATTTGTTCATACATTTCATTCAAAAGGTAGCCCATCCTACTATTTAAAAAATGATCAAAAAAAGACAAAAGCAAAAATTTCCGTCCTTCTGGCGACATGGAAGACACAGAACACACAAAAAAAATTTGAATCCAAACTTACTTGTCGCCCCACAAGGCGGTTCAGACTGGGAAGTGGTCAATGGAAGAGTGCAGAGAAAGAGCACAAGCACTAGTGTTGGGGCTGAGCGATGCACAGCCATTGCCATTTGTTCTTACACTGCAGATGTTTGGGAGAGGAAACCAGCTGGCTCTCTATTCCCAGAAATATCCGACTTCAAATGAAATTCCAAATGTCTCTCTGTTTTTTTCCTCCCGTTTCCCGTTGTTTCTGTGTCTCCTTGGCTTTTACCCCCTTTTGCTTCCCTGTTTTCCAACAGTTTCTGTCACCCACGCCTTTTTGTTGATCACTACATCTAACCCTACAATGACTCCTGAAGTCCAGGCCAGCAATTTTGTGTGCTCTGCAATGAAGAGTAAGAGTAACGTCTGTGCTGTCGCTGTATTTTAAATTTCTGTTCGTCCTGAGCGTCTCAGACTCTTGAAGAAGTGTCTCTGGCCTGTCCTGTCCTGTCCTGTCTTTGCCTCTTTTCCAATTGCGCAGGTTCTTCCCTCCAACACACGCCTGTGGTTGCTCTCTCGCATTCCTGCTTCCCCTCTTTCATGTAAACCTTACACACAGGAACAGCGCTTTGTTTTTCCCTCTTCTAAACACACTTGCACACATGTGGTACACCCCATGCCAAACGTTCATTCCTTGGTCTTATATAACCCCTCAGCTGGTTTTCAGTGTGTGCATGTGTGTGCATGGGTGTGTATGTGCGTGTCTGTCTGCAGTGTGTGTGTCTGCAGTGTGTGTGTGTGTGTGTGTGTGTGCGTGCATGTATGTGCCAGTCAGGGTGGGAGTAGACTTCTCACATTTCCTCTTCACTGTGGGTGTTGCTGATGGAAGTTAATGGACAGGAAGTGGAGAGCTTTTGGGGCAGGAAGCACTTGTTGGGTGATTAAGAGCTATTTACAATGTTCAAAGTCACATGCAGGCCTATAGGCAATACATGGGAAAAAGTTGAAATTGAAGATGCAAAGATATCTCTTAAGTCCGCTATCGGTGTCAAGAAAGAGCCACGAAAAGTAGCTGAGTCTATTAAGAGGCAGGTTTTGTGGTGTTATCGAGAGACTGTTATATTCTTCGCACATTGTAGATAAGCCTACTTCCTCTGCTTCTCACTGTTGTGCAGTTGCTCCCCCGAAATACATAGCCACATGAGCTTCTACTGATTTCATGATTTTTATGTATTTTGTTTTTGTCCATTTAGTACAAGTGTTTTGATGTTTCTGATCTTTTTTCCCTCATATTCTGTCTTACAGTATGTTGCAGTCATATAATATGCAGTCACATAGGCCTATGTATTTTTTTCTTGCTTTTATTATTTCTGGAAAGCACATTGCACAGCCTCTGTATATATACCGGTATATATATATATATATATATATATAAACAAATAACCCTACCCATAGTTTGACCTTAATCTAAACTGATACCATGTAATGACTTGTGTATGTTACTGCACACAAGTTTGTTGACACTTCCGCTCCTGATAGCAAATGGAGATTAAAAAGAGGTCATGTGTGTGACCAAGGCCTTTTCAGGCCGGGCATTTTCAGCCAAGACCAGTCCGCCAGTCATTGAGAGAGACAATGAAGCCCAATGACAACATTTTCAGTCATCTATTTCTTGCTTTGACCACAACAGTCAAAATGAATATTTTAATGTGACTTTGAGAGGTCAGCTGTGGCGGCATGAGGACTGATCCCACTACACTTAGGGGAGGACCAAGCCAAAATCAGCAATAGTCCACCGGGGAAATGCCCTGTATGCCTTATGGCCAGTCCAGCTACGTGTGTGACCCTATTAAAGCTCTGTGTTGGCTTGAATTCAAAATACTTTAGACGAGGGGTTGTGTAATTGTATTGCACATGAGACTCAGGCTAATGGAGTAGAGGTTTTGTTGCATTTAATGAGATTCATGACTAGCCAGTAGTCTAACACTTTAGAATAACGTTTATTTGTTTTAAAGCTTTAGCACCCTTCAAATCACTGAAGTCTGTTAAGAAAGCGGCACAAAACGTTAAATCACTAACTAAATCAGTAAAGTCACACAAGTGTGTGACTTAACTGCACTTTAGACTCAGGCTAATAGAGTAGAGAGAGGTTTCTTTATATTTATTGAGATTCATAAGCAGCATGTAGCCTACCACTTCAGATTAATGTTTATCATTTAGGCAAATAATTCATGAACACATATTAAATAGTGAGCTAACCGTTTCAAACATGTGTAAATGAGTAAGGCATACTATTAAATTATTGGTAAATATGTACACATAAAAAGAACGGCTGCACACCGGTGCAATAATCGAATGTATGACCTTGGCCATTACTTGAATGACCAAGGCACTATACTGCTCTACCATGGACTTGGCTTCCATTCCAGACAGAGATCATTTCCCAATCTCTCTCTCTCCCAACCGTTTTGTGTCATCATTTTGCCGTCACTATCAAATGAATGCATAAAAAATACACTTTAAAAATACACTTAAAATATGTTAGTTAAATCAGTGTTGAATTAACACCACTTTTCACTGTGTATAGGCCATGCCTGCTCTATTTCCACCCCGACAATTGCTGTTTTTGTTGGGTGATCTACTTTCATTTCATGTTTTTTACTTGTCCTTTACATCAACCTGTTCCTTACATCCGTTGACTGTGGTGACAGTTCGAGACCATTCAAGAGGTGACATGACCGTCCATTTCCTCTTGTGGTTTTTGATGCATCAGCCTCTATCCTCTCTAAATCATCTGCTTTATGCTTTCACTTTTTGCCTGACTTTACTTGTCTTTGCTTGACAATCATAAAGTCGTTTCTAGAGAATAATGTGTGGATTTTCCGTAGGTCTTTTTGCTTGGTCTTCCTCTATCTCTGTCTATCCCTCCCGTTTATTGTTGCAGGTGTCCTGTCTATGTGAGCTACCCGTCGAGATGTGATCCTTTTTGCTACTGAGCATGTGCACGCATGCGCACACCCTCGCAGCGGTTTTCGCGGGTGATTGCCCATCGAATTGTGCTACCGCAGTTTACAAACTCGAGATGGCAGGAAGGATCATGCATCTGACCAAACGGCGCTATTACAAGTAAGCACTGGTGGGGATGTTTTGAAAATGATTCCGGTCTTTAAAAGAGGTGTTGCCCATAAATTGACAGACATCTGCCAAAACAAAGCCACAATACCCCGCTTGTTTATCCCCATAGCACATAATTTAATATGGCAATGTTGCCTTGCGAGACAGGCCCACGTCGCATTGAAACCAAACCAACAGCAAATGGCTGCATTAAACAACCCGTAGCCAGGCCCTGATCCCAAACACTTTCTCCAGTCCGAGTCCAGTAGGGGCCTATTTGCGCAAACTCAGCTCAGTCTCTTTCATATGGCACGTTTCTTAACTTGCTCAAACGAGAGGCTCACGTTTTTTTTAGTGGTCAGCACGTTCTTATTGAACTCCGCACGAACGATTGCACACCCTTGTCCGTGAAATAAATAAAGTAATGGTTATTAAAACAGTCCTACGTGTACCATGGCCAATTGAAACGTCTTCCACAGAAAATCAAGGTAGCTCATTTAGATGAGGCAACTCAAAACGATAGAACACCACTATCGAGTAAGGCTACCGGTCGCTCATCTCGACAAGGCAACTCATCTCGACAGAACACCAGGTCATGTTGCCATGTAATCCATTGAGTGACCAGCTGCATAGTAGGCTACATGCATGAGTTGAGTGGTAATTTGAAAGACCAGCTGTAGGCTACTGTATGTTTCGAAGTTGAGCAATTTGTTAGCGATGCAGTAAGACAGGTTATCGGTCTGTGTAACGGTTGTTGTAACACTTTGCAGTGCTTTGATCCATTTTTGGAATTCACATGAAAAAGATGAAAAATGGGTTCAAAACGTCAATTTTAAATTTTCCAGATAATTGATTAATAATTGATAATTCATTTCATTGTAATTTGTCAGTGGCTTTTGAAAGAGTGAAGAGGTGAATTTGAAATCAAAGTAAAATGAATTCATATACCAATTTTCAATTTCTGCATCGTGGATGGACTAAACTAGCCTTGCGACGCCATCCTCTGTACTCCACCCAAAGATTTTGGCTCCGCACATCGTCTGGCAAAAGCCTCGAGCTCGGTTCTCTCAGTGTTTCGCCAATCAGCAAACAGTTGAGAGTGGTGACGTAGAACTCACCGATTGGTTAAGGTAACTATATTCACACTTTCGTTTTGTTATTTGTATGCTTTTGCGATGCTATAACGTAACAGGCATGCTAATAAAGCACAATAAGGGTTTTAATTTTAGTTTGGAACTTCAATTAATTTAAATGATAGAGTAAGATCAGACCATCTCCCATCGTCCACGGAGACGAATTCCTCATGGCTTTTGCCAGACTGATTGACGGAGTCAACAGTCGGCTATTCGCCCAGGCTAGGACTAAACCACGCCAAGATTTTCCCACCAAAGCCGTCTGAGGCAATAACTTCGGTAACCCCAAAATCCACCAACTTTTCGTTTTGGTCAGCGAGTAATTTATGCCCCACGACACGTACTCCACATAGTAAAGGTGTGGATTTGTTTGACGAGCCGTCCCCTCTCTGCATATCTGGCCTACTGTGGGGTCGACTGTGTCAGAGCACGCCTTACAATTTGTTCGCCCAGCCTGTAGGTATCCTGAAGCTCTCAGCATGCCGATCATCTTGTGTAGTGAATGTACTAAAATAAAACTTGTAGTCCAAGGCCAGTGTGTTTATTCAGAGGGTGGGGTTTACACATGTAGGCCTATTAATCTTAAATAGGGCACTCTACTGACCGTTTAACAAAAGTTAGGCTATTTGTGCCCAAATATAGCCTAGGTGGCATGGCAACTAACACTCAGCATCACTGTTTGTTTATGATTGATACTGCGACGGGCGTGTGTCACATTTAAGTTTACAAACTTATTTTATGTATTTACTGATTTTCATTTTGGCATCATTTCATATTCCAACTTATTGTCGTTTTGCACTACACTGCTTGGGAAAAAATGAAACAAACATGTTGTCAAATTTTTTTTCTTCTGTAAAGGCAACCACACAATCTAATGCCAGGGAATATGTGCCACATAACATAACAACAAGGGTATTCCAGATTCCTTCGATCGGTTTGTCACTAATAAGGCTCCTATGTGTATCGACACCTAACCTGTAAATCAAAACTGCTATAAAACAAAATCTCTTGCTGCCAATTTCCAGAATTGGCCTCACAACGCTAGGATAAACGACTAAGCATCCATGTTTGATATCAAACTTCCCCATTTTTATGGAACATTAGAACAACTCACAATACGAGGTTATCAACAAACACAAGAGGACACAACATAGACAAACAACACTAGAGATACTGTATATGTTTACCAGATTAAGAGAAAAAATGTACTTTACCTTTACCTTCACAAAGTGTGAATGCAAAAGCCCTAAGCATTGGCTCTTCCATTGCTGTTCTTTTCCAGCTGGTTTTAGTAGGCCTAACTTTCAAACACCTATAACACTAAATTTTGCGTAGCTGCGTAGCTCTTCCACCGTGAAAGCGCAGCCGCCTACTTCTTCCTTTAACATCTATCTCTCTCTATCTCTGCTGGTCTTGTGTGTGCTTGCGAGCCTCCTACTCTGACCTCACTATCAGCACTGCATACCTCAGCTTCCTACTCAAGTGAATCAGATTGCGCAGCAACATGTCAGAGCTTGCTGTGGTTGCATCTGACGTGTAACCTGCCTGAAATGAAGAGGCTCAATAAGCTAGCTACTGTATTTTAAGTGTATAGTTACTATTGTAGGGTTCTAGTAGAGATAGTGAACTAATCTTCCTGTATTCTCACTGGTAGTTTGAATTGTGATAGCCAGGGGCGTAGGTAGAAATAATAAAACAGGTGGGCCCAGAACAAATCTGACGGGCCCAACCCGAAAGCGTGTAGGGAGATATTATAATATTGTGCTCAAAAATGATACTTTGAAATTGAAATCATAAAAATCACAGAAGATGAACCAGACTTTTGACAAAATGATTAATCATCGCTCAGTGCTATGCCATTAATTGTAGTTCAATGAGGCAACAGTTGACTATCAAGTGTGAATGGGGTGGGCTTGGATGTCAATTGGGCGGGCCCAGGCCCACCCATGGCTACGCCTATGGTGATAGCAATAGAAATAGGTATCAGTGTAATCTGTGGAACATGAGGACTCTTGAACAGCAATGAAATGGCCCATGTGCTGACAAGGGAAAGGCTTATGCAAAACCATAGCCATTAACAGTCAGTAACATGCATTCATTTTTACACACACATAGTATACGTATGTGCCGTATTACAGATTCAAAAATTGCAGAAAGACACAACATCTGCTTTTTCACACACACACACACACACACACACACACACACACACACACACACACACACACACACACACACACACACACACACACACACACACACACACACACACACACACACACACACACGTTTACCCATACACACACACACCTCGGTGCAGTATTACAAGGTGTGTATTACGGCAATGAGTTTTGGGGGCGAATTAAAATGCTAGAACACAGGTTGTACTTATGCCCCACATTGTCAAAGTGACACAAGCAGAACAATACAGAACCCTTGAGCGCTTGCTTACAAAATCTGGACTACAAACACTCAGTATGGCATTTCCTTTGGAAAGATGCCATGAATGGAAACACTTCAGACTCTCAGACTCTCAGACTCTCGTAACATTGAGCCTCCAGTCACGTACACATGTGACTCCTCCTCAAGAAGTTAAGTTCATTATGGTATACAGTATAGACATACTAGAAGACATGTCATTTCTCCATTGGGACACAGCAGTGAGAACATAAAGAAAACATATGCTGCACATGCGATGAAATACTCCTCCAGTCCACACAGAAGTCCATGGTCTCTCCCTTGACAACATCTCCCTTGACAACAACATGTAATTTCTCCACTGGAAGACAACAGTGGGGACATAAAGAAAACATATACGGTACATCAGATGCAACATTCCTGCCTGTAACAGAAGCCTGTGCTCTCTGCTTACTGGACCGCCCCTGCTGTAGTCAGAGAAGGTCTCCATTTGACAGACACAGGCCAGCCAAAAACAAAGCAGGTAATTTTTGTGTGATTTCTCCATTTGGAAGGAACAGTGGGAATTGCAAAAAAAAATCTTTCGATAAATTTTATAAATTAAAGTCTACCTGGCCATTTCCCCAGTTGGCCGACTGGTCCAGAGTTTATAGTGCATGACCCAATGGACTTGAAGCGGAGGCGTGAGTGGAGGTGTTTTGAGGGGGTCTTAGCTAAAAAAAATGCCCAGGCCGACTGTTGGTCCCAAGCCAGTAGTGCAATACAATGCCACCCACGACAGCAGTCCATGGTCTCCCCTTTACTTTGTCAGACTTGACACTGAGTCAACAGCCCAGACTAACTAACACTAACAACACCCCAGAGGTGCGTATCATAGACATAGACAAGTGATTTCTCAATCTGGAATCATGGGTAATGATGTGATAAAAACTATATAAATGAAATGCAATGCTTTCACCCATAACAGTAGTCCATGGTCTCCCCCTTGCTGTTCACACAATGTCTCGCTTGACACAGGTAGGTTCTGGAGTCACCAACAACCTCCCAGACGTTGATAGCAGCGTCACCTTTGACCGTGACGACATTGAGGTCGTGCTTGTGGTCTTTTGACTGGAGGTGGTGGGCTGGATGGGAGTTCTACAACACAGCACCTGCCGCGCCTTCTCCCGGAACTCCTCGGACACGTAGTAGAAGATGAAGGGGTCTAGGCAGCTGTTGAAGGTGCTGACGGCTAGCGACAGCACGTAGGGCATGTAGTAGGTGTCTGTTGTCAATCCCATGTCTGCTTCTACCTGCTGCACTTTGGAGTAGTGGACAATCAGCAGCACATTGGTGGGAAGGAGACACACCAGGCACACCACCATCACCAGCACGGTGACCTTTGCTGCGTGGTTGTATCGCTCGCTGGTTGTTATCAGCGTGTGCAGAACGCAGCCGTAGCAGAAGACCACCACCGCCAACGGCAGCACGAAGCAAATGCTGAAGAGGCTGATGAAGTAGGGCAGAATGAAGCTGTGTTGATGTTCCAAGGGTAGCACATCGTGGCAAGTGACAATGTTGAGGTTCAGGACTGGACTGGTCTGCTTTGTGGCCAGGAGTGGGGCCATGGCAACAAGCACAACCGCCCACACAGCCATGCTGAGAAACGCAGACAGTCGGCGACTGCGTATCGTCATCCCAGTGAGTGGGTGAACCAGCGCCAGGTATCGGTCGAACGCGATCAGTGCCAGGCACAGCATGGAGCCGTACATGTTCCCATAGAAGAGCGCCATCACCAGGCCACAGAAGGGCTCACCCAGCGTCCAGTTGTTGCCCTGGAAGTGGTAGGCGATGCGGAAGGGCAGCACAGTCAGCAGCAGCAGGTCACAGGTGGTCAGGTTGATGAGCAGGATGGTGGAGGGCTGCCTCTTGGTGCGGAACAACAGCACCCAGAGAGCCAGCAGGTTGGACGGCAGACCCAGGACCAAGGCCACCAGGTACAGGTTGGGCAGGAACAGTGTCATGGTGCTGGATGTGAGCTGTTCTGCTGTGTCCGTCGTCACAGTGCAATTCTCATTCACACTCCAAGTACGTTGCCCTGAGATCAAACAAAAGAATGTTGTTTAGTTACATCATTTTTCAAAATAGTTATTAACCCAAAATCAGAAAGGGTAGCACTTTAATTTTTAGGTTTCACAATGTTACCCTCTAATACATGCCTGTCTTAATGAGTGACATTTGCTAAGCAAAACCAATCATTTGTTGGACGTCTATTAACAAACGTATTGTTTTTTTTGGCAGTAAGCCATTTAATACTGATATAATCCAAGTAAGAGTTAGCACATGTAAGCCCTCAACACATGTCTTAAACTGTAAGTCAATAATACAGGCAGGCATTTATTACTGGCTAACGTGAACCTTAAAATAAAGTGTTTCCTCGTAAAGTATAGTGATGACAAGACAGGATTGAGGGCGGGAGAGAGAGTTGGGAAGGGATCGGGAAATGGCATTTCAAAACATTTCTAAGCAGCCAGTTGGGGACTTGTAGCCTGACGTACAGACAGACCAAAGGCAGAAAAGCATCGGAGGTGGAAGTAATTGAATTTGGAAGAGCAATCGGCAAAAGCTGCAAAAGCCGTTCTGGCATCAAGGACATCAAAAGAGTGCTGAACTTCAGCTGAAAAGGTGTAATGTGTTATGACATGGTTCAGCAGCAGCAGACAGCAGCCAACAGAATGTCAACATTTTTCTAAACATGGACTTTGGTTGATTGCTCTCTCTGATCAAACATTGAAGGTCGAGTGTTTTGCCGCTTTTGCCGTCTCTGGTCTGTTCAGTACAGGCAGGATTCTGCGTGCCTGCCCAGTGGTATGTTTGTACAGTGAGGGTTGCCTGATTGATTCTAGACACTGGGAATAACTAATGCTTCATAACTAGTGCTTCCCCATCCACCTCCATGTCTGAGGTATCCTGAGCATGGCACCCCATTCTTCATCATTGTGTGATTAAGTTGTTACTCTATTCATGCTGCTGCTACTGTAAGTTGGCTCATCCACTACACTTTGCATGCATCATACTCAAAGATGTAGAAGTTTTGCTAGGTCCTAACCTTTGTTATGGTTACCATTCGCTATTTTCTATGGTAACCGAGTCACACATGGGAAGGGGGGCAAAAGTATGTAAACAGGTGCAAGAGCAGCGGCGAGGAGGAGAATTTTTCTGATGAAAATCTCAGAATGTGAAAGTTAACCCTTGTAAGGTGTTCGTGTTTGTGTTACATAGAAGGTGTTCGGGCCATTTTGACCCGGACATATAGAAAATTATTTTTAAAAGGAAAAAAACATAGCTCATATTCACCCTCTTGTTCCCTTCATTATGATTGTGATTTTTTGTGTAATTATGTTTTTGAGAGTGAGAGATACAGTGAGAAAGATAAGGAGTCAGTGAAGAAAGAGAGTAAACTCAATCCAAGCTCTCGGATTGAGCCACCAGTGCTTTTATCGTGCAAGGTTGAAACATCAATGCACAATTGAGGGACTGAACAATATCTTCACACCTTTTTCCACATAATTCACCCACCGCCTTGTCTACTCAACATGTATCAGAGAGTTTGGAAAATATTCATGTATAAGCCCCCCAAGTAATACGGGTCAAAATGACCCAGGAAAATCTCCTGTGTGATAGAAATGTGCAGGAGGGGTTAACAAGGGGGGTTCACTATTTTTTTTTCCAGATTAATGCCCTTGAGCCAAAGCCAGTGAATCTCAGTGTGAAAGAATAATAATTGATACTGTAACTGAAAACGCAAACACCTTACAAGGGTTAACCATTTTTATTCGATACAGGATAGGAATAGAATATGTCAAAATCCATTTCGAGATGGTTGTCCATCGATAGTATATTGGAAGTATCAAGATATCACCCAATATCCAAGTAGCATTGATGTATGAATTATGTACAAAACATCTAACTGACAATGAATAAATCTCCCATCACAGTTTGTCAAATGGCAGTCCAGCACATCTGCTCTGACATCAACCCTGCCAACACCATATGCCCAGAAATCATTCTGCTGGGACCCTCTTTTCAGCCTCTTTTCAACAGTTCATTTGTGTAATAAGAACTTCAACAGAAAATCTCTCTCTCTCACTCACACACACACACACACACACACACACACACACACACACACACACACACACACACACACACACACACACACACACACACACACACACACACAACTCATTTGAAACAACAAATTAAAATACAACTTACATGGATCCTCTTCACATGGGTCTGAGTGAGAGGACGTTGGTTGAAATGCACAGAGAAGGAGGGCGATGAACAGAGCCCGTAGAGTGAAACACACCGCCATGGCAGTTTTGTGCCACCGCCGCCGATATCAAAGAGCAAGTAATTCCACTGCTTGTCCAAACTTGTAAACAAATCTCAACCGCCAGATAAATCTTCAAATAGACCTCACCTCTCTCTTCCACTCTCTCTCTCTCACCCTCTGTGTCTAAATATGGAGCAGATATTAATATGTTACTCTCTCTCTCTCTCTCTCTCTCTCTCTGTCTTTCTCTTCTTTCTATTTGTCTGTGCGATCTTGCTTCTTTTTCTAACCCCTATCACAGTCACTCACACAGTTGCCTGTGTTGGTGAGGTGTGAGTCTCTTACTCCTTGCACTCTCCCTGTTTATGTGACTTCTCTCTTTTAAAGCACTGACTCTCACTTTGACCACTGCAACTCTTATGACACCACTGTGTCTGACTGACTTGGCTCCTACTGCTCCTCTACTCCTACTGCTGCTCTGACTGAGGCTTGGACTCTCTTACTGTATGACTCTGACTTCATGTACTTTGTTTTTTTGCCCCACACGAGTGTGGCTTAGACTGTGACAACACTTACGCTGTGCGATGTAGTCAAGAAGGGGGTGGAGCACTTTTCCAGCAGCAGCAGTAGCAGCAGCACACAGTTCAAAACATTATTAATTTTGTGTTTATTTAACACTCAGAATTGATTTAACCTCCTTATAGTACATATGGTCTCATCTACTATCTAAGTGTTGAATTAACACCACATTTGTTTACAGTGCAGTCAGAGGCTGACTTTTCATTAGGAAAAATGTTGTGTCTATATAAAGACTTTTAAGGGGCCTATGTTTATATTTCGCCAAGGGCCCCAAAATGGCTAGGTCCTACCCTGAGTGCAGTAGCATTAGGAGAGTTATTGTGGTGGTGAGTGTCATTATTGGAATACCAAAAGCCACAGTTAAAGGACTTACAGACATTACGGAGTCCAGGCAGCCACACAATCACAGTGAGGTTAAATGGCACTGCTAGGAGGATTTTAATGATGCATTTAGCAGACTTCCTGACATGTACAGCAACACTATAATGGATTACCATCATGCAAAAAATATTAACATGGAACTCAGTTAACAATGTACTGGAATAGTGATTTTCTTTAAAATGTTGGTGTACAGTTGGAATATACAGCAGTTTCTCTGGGGGTGAGATTGTATTTATTAGCACTTAAAAATAAATACAAAATGCAAAATACAAAAATACAAAATGTGTTGTGTTTCAGAAAGCTACATGTATACACGTGTGTTTAAAAAAAAAAACACACACATTGTTCAAGGTGAATATTGGTGAATTGCACATAATTCAAGGGGAATGTTTTCACAACCACATATCACATGCACAGTCCTGAAATGAAAAGGCTTTCTATGTAAATGATTCACAGCAAGTCATCATAAAAAAACTCATAAAATGTCACAAATATGTCACCGAAGGAGAGAGGAGACATTTCCGTTACAGTAAATATTAGACTACATGCAAAGCTGGAAAAGATGCACACAGGATCAAACTGAAAATGTGTTCTGCATCGAAATATTAATGCAACAGAATAAACATGAAAAATTACAGTAGGCTACAACACTAAAATCAGACAATGAGGCCGTTTCAACATGTTGTTTTCTTTTAAAAATGACAGCAATAGTGCAAAGTGTCCTGAAACTTTGACTTTGATTCAAAAGCCTTTTGAACAACCAAGTTGGTTGGTTTACTGATTGATTGATTGATTGATTGATTGATTGATTGATTGATTGATTGATTGATTGATTGATTGATTGATTGATTGATTGATTGATTGATTATCTGTAAGGAACAATAATCACACAAGATTTCCAGATGCCATCATGTCATATAGTAGTTTCAGCTCCCAGCCATTCTTCCCTGGCACTCTTCCCACCAGAGCCAGATCAATTTGTGTATCCAGTATGTTATCTAGGCGCTATAGCAATGGCAACGAGCCCATTCAAATCCCAACATGTCTTCATGCTAGAGTGTTAAGATGACACGCTGACCCATCAGCACCTGACAGCAATGTCCTATTATGGTGAAATTATAGATAACAAGATCATGTTTCTGATGAAGCAATATGAGTGACTGATTGTTAAGTGAGTAACAGTGATCACCTATACAGTCTCACCCCAAGTAGTCAATATCTGAGTACCTTTGACCAGACAGCAATTTTTGACATCTTGGGTATTCCTTCCACGTCACATTTTGACTATGTCCTCAAAGGCCTGACTATGTCCTTGTGGCAGCATAACGTCATTGAGGTTAGGTTTAGGAATAGGTTTAGAGTTAGGCCACATAGTCAAAATGTGACGTGGAAGGAATACCCAAGACGTCAAAAATTGCAGTCTGGTCCAAGGTAGTCAGAAATTGACTACTTGGGGTGAGACTGCGTTGTGATCACATGGGACTTTGCAGATGTACATGGGACTTTACAGATGTACGTGTGGTGGTTTCTATGCACTTAGTCACCAACACATTACATTACATTTCATTACACTTAGCTGACAATTTTATCCAAAGTGCCGTGCAATTGTTTTAAAGTATTCAGCGGTTACAGTCCCTGGAGTAGTGTGGGATTAGGGGCCTTGCTCAAGATCACCATGGAGTGAGATGGGGAGTGGAAGGGAGGGTTTCGAACCTGTAACCCTCTGATCTAAAGTCCATTTATGGCGACCAACACCCAACCAGAGGTGGATAGGATGTTCATATTGGACAAGGAGGGCATCAAGGAGATTCTCTTTTTTTATTATTAATTCTCAAGCTTTAACATTGGCATATTTCCCCATTTGTCATTGTTTGTATTCTGTAGCCATTTTTAGTCTGGTATATGTGTTCTTCCAAGCAGGTTAAAGACTGTACACTGTAAAAAATGATATCAGTGATAAGTCATGCTATTCTGCGATGAAATTGAAAAAAGCAGCATGGCTTAACTTGAAATCACAAGTTTACCAGCTGTCTCAGAATTCCAAGTTAATTTAAATCCTTTTTGTAAGTTGTGTGAAGCTTTGAAGCTGTTGCTTGAACACAAAGCTTCACAATTCAAAGTTTCACACAACTTACAATAAAGATTTAAATTAACTTGAAATCACAAGTTTACCAGCTGCCTCAGAATTCCAAGTTAATTTAAATACTTATTATGAGTTGTGTGAAGCTTTGAATCGAAAAAATGTGGAGCTTCAAAGCTTCAATTCAAAACTTAACACAACTTACAATAAGGATTATTCAATTAAATTAACTTGGAATTCTGAGGCAGCTGGTATTTTTTACAGTGTAGTTTCCTGACTGTGACTGTGGTGGGTGCATATCTGTGTCTGACAATTAATGTTGAACTAGGTGGGCATCAAGGAGAGTCTTTTATTATTCGGTCTTAAAGTGGAACATTGGCTGAGGTCTCTATGGCACATGGCCTGCTGCATCTTCTTCTGGAAGTCCGTGGACAAGTAGTACAAGTTCAGGGGGTTAAGACAGCTGTTGAAGGCACTGAGTGCCAGAGCTAACATGTACGCCATGTGTAGGTGGATCACCTGCGACCAACCCTCAACAACCTCCAACCAGTTGATGTTGCGCAAGATCATTAGCACATTACTTGGCAACAGACACACCAGGCACACCCCCATAACCAGCACTGTGGCATGCACCGCATACCGGAAGCGGTTGTCAGTGTTTTTGCGTAGGACACAGCCGTAGCAGAAGACCACGACGAGGAATGACGGGACGAAACAAATGCAAAAGAGGCTGACAAAGTATGGAAGGAAAAAGTTTGGTTGCTTGTCCAGTGGTAGCACGTCATGGCAGGTGGTGATGTTGCGGTTCTTTATTGGATGCGTCTGCTGTGTGGCCAGGAGTGGTGCCATAGCAGCAAGGACCACCACCCACACAGCAACACTCATGGGCACGGTGTGATGTAGGCCCCGCAGAGTCAGCGCCCTGAGTGGGTGAACGAGCGCCAGGTATCGATCGAACGCGATCAGTGCCAGGCACAGCATGGAGCCGTACATGTTCCCATAGAAGAGCGCCATCACCAGGCGACAGAAGGGCTCACCCAGCGTCCAGTTGTTGCCCTGGAAGTGGTAGGCGATGCGGAAGGGCAGCACAGCCAGCAGCAGCAGGTCACAGGTGGTCAGGTTGATGAGCAGGATGGTGGAGGGCTGCTTCTTGGTGCGGAACAGCAGCACCCACAGGGCCAGCAGGTTGGACGGCAGACCCAGGACCAAGGCCACCAGGTACAGGCTGGGCAGCAACACGGTCATAGTGCCAGACTTCATGTTTTCTGTGGCTATCTGCTCCATGCTGCAATTCTGTGCAGATACCCCTGAGGAACAACAATACAAAGAAGAGCAATCAAAGATGGCAACCTGGCCAACGTTAGATGCATGTGTCTTTGGCAGAGTTGTATAGTAAAGAAGTAGAACTACTGAAGTACCCTAATTATGTAGGCTACTAAAATACAGTATATGTACTTTATTTGAGTTTAATTTTTTTCTCGATACCTCCACTTTTACTTAATTACATACTTACGATGAATTCAGTACTTTTACTCCAATAGATTGTTTATGTAATTTATAAAAAGTACAGCCTTAGAAGGTTAGTTAACCTATTTATTTAAGAGCCCTTTGCCTGATGATGCATGTGGGCTATTCTATTATAAAGTTTAAAATTAGGCTCAACTTAAAATCAGGGACTTTTGTACTTGTACTTTTACTTTAAGATCTTGTACTTGTATGCACTTGAGTACCACTTCTACTTTTACTCAAGTCAGATTTTGATATAATAGTACCGGTACTTCTACTCCACTCCTCCGGTCCAGTGCTTTATACATCACTGGTCTTTGGTGCCCCCTGTAGAAATCAACAGGCATCATGGGCGGACAAACACACAGAGAGTGTGTTCCAATATGCAACCTTGCTTCCTCTACTTGTGCTTGTGGCCTCACCCTGCCTCCTGGCCCCTCCTCCATGGAGAAAACAATAAAACTTCCCAGCTGTCAGCCTAGCCACAACAACTTTTGGGGGACTGTTTTTCATTCATCATCCCAATTGCAAATGAGAAAAAGACTTTACAATTGAGCTTTTGCAAGATATTGAAATATAATGCTGTTGTCAGTGATGTCATCATGACATATTACTTCCTGGTACAAGGCCACAAGCACAAGTGGAGGAAGCAAGGTTGCATATTGGAACGCACCCAGAGACAAACAAATATCTAGCCCAATCCTCTGGTAAGGCCAGGCCAGGTAACAAGGAGCTCGAACGTGATGGCGAATTGCTGCACAGTCTGCACAGTGCTCAATGCACACTTTGCCATTTCCATGCATTCTGTTTAGAATGCAGAATACATCATAATTTTGCATTGCGCATGCGTGCTGAATCCTTGAATCCTTGAATCCTTGAGTCACATGCATTTGGTGATGTGTGTGTGTATATGATTTGGTGTGTTTTTGGCGCCCCCCTGCAGACAAAACAAGTACACCATGGGTGGACATACACACAAACAGATTTTTGCCAGCCATGTGAGGCAAAGACAGATTTTATTACCATTTTGTTTGAGTTAAACAGAAAAGTGTGGTATTACTTTTGGAGTACAGTAACTTCATGTATTATATTATACATGATATTATATTACATGTAGGGACATTGTACTGTATATTTCATACCATATTTTAATCACATTCAATTACATATAGGTACGTGTTCTGAAGCATCACTAAACTATTACTTCAGCCAAGGCCGTATTAACGCACAGGCTAGATATGGCTGCAGCCAAGGGGGCCCCACATTCCAGGAGGGCACATGGGGTTGAAAAATGTTTATGCCGCTGAGTACTGTTTAAAATCTTGTTAATATTTCTGGAATTATGATGCCATCTATCTAATTGTATTGCCGAATTTGCCCCCCATCTCGTACACAACATTTCAATGTCCGTGTATTGTTTTATCCATGTTTGTACTCTTTTAGCCTATGAGAGGCCTAATAATAGAAGTGATAAAACCCAGATAATACTTGCATAATAATGAGTAAACCACTTCCTCAAACTTAAAGTGCACTATTATGCGTTATTCAAGTACCATGAACATTCCCAAGTCAATTTGTTTTGTATAAGCAGGGTGTTCTGAACACATTTCAAAGGAATTTCATTGATATGTACAAGAGTAGCCAAAGTTCGCTGAAAGCTGATTAGTTTTGTGTTCATGACATGTTTCTGCGAAGTTGTAAACATAATTCCCACCGCTATGACGACCCCTTCTGCAGTTCACAATTCACTGTGTACCACACACAAGGGTGAAGCAAATTTTGGACCCTATGTACAATCAGCTCCAATGGACAGCCCTAACCCTAACCCCATCTTAATGAATCGGACCGTGTGTTAAGGGCCCCCTCTATAAGGTCCCCTTAAGGGCCCCCGCTATACGTACCTGGGGTCCTGGTAACTCAGTCACACTTTAACCCCCTTAACAACACCCCTGCCCACACATAAAATGACACATGTTAAAAAAAACACACACATCTTCTCACAACACTCACAACAAAACAAATGGACCATAGTAATTCTTACTTACATGGGTCTCTTGGCTCCTCCAGGGATGAAGATGTGAGTCTAAATGCTGAGGAAAACAGTAGTAAGAGCGGTGCCTGGAGAGACCAGCACAAAGCCATGTCCGCCATGTTCTTCACATGTCTGGTTTTGCTCACGGTAACAAAGTTATGCTTTGAAGGCACAGAAGCATTTCTGAGGAAGGGATGATGTAAACAGATCCAAAGACCTCCCTAACGCTGTCTTCATTCCCCTTCGTAGCTTCTTATTATCTCCACTATGATGAATGCAAAACCTCAGAGACCATTTTCTCCACTTAGCTTTCTAATACCCACACTTCCCAGTGTTTGTATTCCATGCAGTGAGGGAGTTGGAGTGCAGTCATCACATCACTGTGACGTCTGTTTTGGTCATATTTGGGAAGTTTTAACCATATGTGAAGTGGGGGAGGGGTTCTTTTAAAGAAACAGTGTTTCTAGAGAGTAAAGAAAAAAGCCACTATGTAGGCAAACGTAGTGTCTTACATATGCATTAAAGGCCAGAGGGGCACTCGAAAAGGTTCAGTAACAAACTAGGTTTACAGTAGATTAACATGAAGGGAAGAGTAAATCAAGCTCATACAGTACAAATGTCTTGAGTCCTCATTTTATTAAAGGAGGCCCAATGGCCATTTTACAAACATATATCATCTGTTTGAGGCCTACGGAAGTTGGAAAAAGGGAAAATGGTGAGAAAATGTAAGGTGACCTGCACTAAGTTTGGGTCTTGAGCGCATTTCCATCAAAGCGGGTGATACGGGCAAGCTTGAAACCTTCTCTCAAGCTCTTAACCATTTTAGCCTGATGACGGGTATATGTTGTTTGACCTTTGGTGCCTGGAGACACATATACGCTGCATTCAGGCCCTTGAGATTTTAGCCTTTTTAATAAAAATGTGGGTATGTTACAGCTGAATGAACACATTCTAATGCAAGATGAGGGTCTTAGGGTTTAAAGGCAACTTCTGTCACATTTTTATGTGAATCAGAAGCGAAGATATTGAGGATTTTATAGGCTGAGGGCAACTTTCCCAAAAAGGGCTTAGACATTCAGCAGGCGTTTTTGCAGGTGCTTTTTAGACATCAATGAAAGATTCTAATTTTGGGCCTACCCCAAGTTGTGCACACATGCACACAAGGCATTTTCACGCTGCCCACTGAAGGCCTGGACGGATAATCTAGCACACAGGACTTATTCTCTTTTCTGCTTTCTCAACAGGCAAATTTGTTTTTGTTTTTTTCTGATGTTTTTTGTTTTTCTAGTTATTTTAGTTGTTATTTTAGTTGTTATTTTATTATTATTATAGTTTTTCTGTGAGACTGGCTCATAGTTTAGAGGGTACGGGCCATTGGTTCATTGTCAATACAGACATGTCCATACGCAAGTATTAGGAAACTTTATCTTCTGGTAAAATGAGCAACAAATGAGGTCCAACACACTCTGAAAACAACATAATTTAACATCTTCCAGAGGGATGTGACCAGGATATTAGTCATGTGATGACAACACTATCACACAGTTACAAAGCCTACAGAGTGATAAGAAATGTGTTTACGATGTAACAGCCAAAGATGTAGAAGAATTAATGGTGAAACTACCAGAATGCTATTACCATGCAGTGCTGATATTCCGGAACGGAAATCTATATCTAGTCCCCATTAGAACAATGTGTTCAGCACTCAAGAGACATGGACAAGGTAAGAAATAAACGCTCAACAAATGACTTCAGTCAAGACTGGGAGTCAGTCTCAATATTTAACCTCCCATACTTGCCTTGTGTTTGTGGCCTTGTGCTTTGCTGATGTCGCAACTCTGGAGAAAATTATGTTTCCCTGCTGTCAGCCTATAGCACAACATTTTTGGCAGCAATGACCTTTGAATTGTACTGTTGCAAGAAAGTTGCGAATAAAACTTCTATCGTCAATGTTGACATCTTGCCATGCATCGCAAGGCTACAAGCTCAAGGAGAGGATTGGAGGTTAGACATTGAAATGGATCCTGGATTGATTTTACTCCAATGAAATGTGATACACTGACCTCTAGTGGAGCAGGAAATGCCAGCTGGTTCTCCTCCAGCAGAGCATCACCAGATTCCTCCTGCTGCTGGCCAATCATCTGCAGAGATGTGGCATTTAGTGTTGGGATGTTCGAGAAGGAAGTGACGCTGTAAGAAAGTTTAAAACTTTATTGTCCCCAATGGGCATTTTTTTTGTCAGCAAATGAGGTAAACACCAGGCAAGTTGTATTGCCTAAAGATATAATAAAACAAAGATTTAAGATATTACATTACACATTTACCTAGATAGTAGACATTGACATGACAGTAGGCAGGACAGGACAAACTATTCAACAGTTACTTCATTTGTTTTGAGCACATGACCTTCACGTGAGTTGAGAAAAGCACAAGTGTTTCTGCCTCAGAATGACATGATCTTTAGAAGGAGGAAGACTGTCAGTTGTTGTTTTGACTAAATGAGCTGTTGGTTGCTTCTTAGTAAATGCTGTCTTAACATTGAGCAAAAAATACAGTGAAAATTAGACAATTAGAAATTAGTTTTTTGAATGACTTTTAGAAATGAATGAGCCATGTCACGAATATCCAGATCCCATCAAATACCATCTGTAGGGGCAATGCCCACCTCGTCTCATGTGTGAAGTGAACTGTGTGAGGAACATGCTTGTGCATCGAAACAACTGTCTGTCTGCACTTGTAAATAAACATGAAAAGAAGACCTTTGTGCTGCGCCAGCTTTCATGTTTTGTTTGCATGTCCTGTCCTGTACTTGTTGCTCCTGACTGTATCTTCTGTCAAATAGTAATTCATCTTGCCTTGCATCTGTTGTAGGCTGCTCACTTTATGTTTATGTGTAAATAGTTATACGCCTACTACTCAGGCCATCCTACTGCCATATAGTGTGATATGAATAAAGCGAGGTTCACACAGTGACCATTTTAATTCATACTTATTCAGTCAAGTTTTGAGATGCAAAAAAAGGAAAAGAATATACAGTGCCTTCAAAAAGTCTACACACCCCTCTTCAAATGTCAGGTTTTTGTGATGTAAAAAAATGACAGAAAGACGAATAAATTCACAGCTTTTTCCACCTTCAATCTAAACTATTAACCTGTACGATGCAATTGAGAAACAAGCATAAAGCTTTAAATGGAAACAATAGAAAATACAAAACTTCAATTAACATGGTTGCATAAATATACACACCCTTAAATTAATACTTAGTTGCAGCACCTTTGGCTTGTCTGGGCCATTCCAAAACCTCAATATTATTCTAGTGAAGCCATTCTTTAGTAGATTTAGGCGTGTGCTTAGAGAAATTGTCGTTCTGAAAGATTTGTTCCTCTGCATCTTCACCTTTCTAACAGGGGGCCGAAGATTTTGTGCCACTACCACGGCCCCTGTGGAAATGTTCATAATTCCCTCCTCCCTAATGAGGGCCCCAGTTACAGCTGAAGAAAAACAGCACAAAAGAACAATGCTGCCACCACCATACTTCACGTTAGGTATGGTGCTATTATGGTGATGTTTTGTGCCAAAAACACCTTTTGGAATTATGTCCAAAATGTTCAACCTCAGTTTCACCTGACCATAACACATCTTCCCACATGCATTTGGGAGATTACAGAAGTATTTTTTGAGAAATTTACCTCACCAAGATTGAACTTTTTGGTCATAATTCAAGAGGGTATGTTTGGCGCAAAACATCACCGCAATAACACCATACCTAACATGAAGTATGGTGGTGGCAGCATTGTTCTTTTGTGCTGTTTTTCTTCAGCTGTAACTGGGGCCTTCATTAGGGAGGAGGGAATTATGAAACTTTTCACCGGGGGCCGTGGTAGTGGCACAAAGCCTTCGCCCCCCTGGTAGAAAGGTGAAGATGCAGAGGAGCTAATCTTTCAGAACGACAATTTCTCCAAGCACACGCCTACAAAAGCATGGCTTCACTAAAATAAGATTGAGGTTTTGGAATAGCATAGACAAGCCCAAAGGTACTGCAACTAAGTATCAATTTAAGGGTGTGTATATTTATGCAACCATGTTAACTGAGGTTTTTTATTTTCTATTGTTTCCCTTTAAAGCTTCATGCTTGTTTCTCAATTGCATTGTACAGGTTAATAGTTTAGATTTAAGATGGAAAAATCTGTGGATTTATTTGTCTTTCTGTCCTTTTTTACATCACAAAAACCTGACATTTGAAGAGGGGTGTGTAGACTTTTTGAAGGCACTGTATATAAAGTAACAGTATCTGAAAACACACGTAGGCCTACCAATGGGGAATATAAAAACCAAATATTAGCATATATGTGTGGACATTTTACTTATTTGGAATCAACGTAGGCTATGTTTAAGTAGCTGGATCCCATTCAGGATCCAGTGAAGTTTACACACACACACACACACACACACGCACACGCACACGCACACACACACACACACACACACACACACACACACACACACACACGCACACGCACACGCACACACACTCCCTGGAAAAGAATTGTCATGATGACAAGGTGAGATTAACTGTAATGTGGTCATGGTCCGCTGTCTCTGCTAAAAAACACCTTATTGTCCAATAGGCTTACAGGTGGCACTACATGTCCAGCGGGAACAGGGTAGAGCCCCTCAGGGTTGATGGCAGATAGGCTATTTTAATTTAATTAGGCTATTGTTGTTGTTGTTGTTGTTATTATTATAATTAGGCTATTGTTATTTGTATAGCCTAGTACAAGAAACATGTAGCCTTGCTCATAGTTTAAGGCAAAGGAATCACTGAATTACAAAAATCAGGCAATGACACATAGGCCTAACGGGAATAACACATCCTGCACAACAACAACGCACACTTTTTCTCTGGTTTGGTGTTGTGAGGTGTCAGGAGCGAACCTCGCTGTAAGCCTACTCCTACAGGTGGTTGCATCACACACAAAAAAAGGCGTCTGCTAAATGCAATGCAATGTCCTAGCCGTATTGGTAGTGCATCGCGGGGAGGCAAGGCAGGAAAATAACGTAAACTCTTAAAATATGACACATTGACGACAAATTGGCTGCAGCAATCGCATTGCGCAAGAGGGAGGAGAGGGACGTTGATTTGGAGGGATCTGATACGCCATCAAAGCGACTATAACGGTACACACAGATTATTAGCCTACATACAGTAAGTAGTCTGCAAGAAAGTTGTCAATGTTTTATGGTGACTGTAGGATAATGTAGCTGGAGGCATGCACCAACTCTCGGCTGGGAGAACGGACTGGTCAAGTTCGATAGAACTAGTTCAGTAGCGTAATGATAATCTTCGAGCGAGGAGAGGGATGCGCCTTTGTCACGTCTGTTGACATCGACGTTCCTCAGCCATTAATGAGAGAATAACTGCGTGTAGAAGTTTCAGATAGCTTATCAAACAAATAGACTAAATGTTGGAATGTGTCAATTTCACCTGCATTAACTGTGTGTGGTTACTTGAGATCGATTCACCGAAAAACAATTGGTTACCGAAAGTAGTGTTTTTATCTCCTTACTTTGGTAATAGGCTATTTTACGCGAACTTAATACAACCGGCAATATATTTCTACTTCATATTGCCTGTTTTTTTCTTTCTCATTTGTGCAGGCGAAATCCAGCTGCGCAGCTGCTCGAGGTCCTAGGACAGAACATTCCGAAACCCCCGCTCAAAGAGACAATACTTGGACGGCCATAACGGCACGTGAACTGGACATGTCCGTGGAAAACGCCCTCCTTTTGGGGAAGCAATGTGCCTCTTGACAACAAACTTCACTCGCCCCGTAGGCCCTATTTGGAAAGTTTAAAACATTGTTTGGTAAGTTAAATAAGCTAGGCCTACACATGTTGGAGCTGCATCAGGGAATGAGACGTTGAGCGGCGGTGTCCTATGTGACGGTGGCTTAAATTTCAAACATTGGCTATGTAAGGATACATGAGTAGCCTATCGATAACGAACGACATGCAGTTTTGCATTCAATCAGAAGCGCAAAGACTGAGTGAGTAGAATACCATAGGCCTATAGGCTACAAAAATATGAGTCGACACCCCCCCCCCCCCCCAAAAAAAAAAAAAAAAAATTGCCCAATAATAATAATAATAATAATAATAATAATAATAATAATAATAATAATAATAACAAAAACCCCCACAAAAAACTGGTGTGATGATGGACAGCACAGTTTAAATGCTCAAATCAAAAACACAACTAAATCAACTTTTTGGCACCTTAGGAACACAGCTAAGATTAAAGATGTGTATCTAAACAGGATGGGGAATTTACTATTGCAATAGCCTACCTTACCCAAAAGTCACCCAGGCATGTGCAAATGATCCAAAATGCTGCTGCTAGAATTCTAACCAAAACAGATATCCCACCACTCAAAGTAGACTTAAGCCATTACACTGGCTCCAAGTGAGGTTTAGAATTGAGTTTAAACACTTCTGATTGTCTTTATGTCACTCAATGACCCCTAAATCAGTAGGCCTAGGCCTCTTATGCTAGAGCAATATTATCATAAAAGATTTCTGGTCTCAAAGAGTCTCTTCCACTAAAAAAATATTGGGTGAGATGATATTTAAATTAAAAGGCTAAATGACCAGCTTCCTGTTTAAAGTAGTATAACTACCCCAAACAGGCATGGCCGTAAGCAGGAGTTTGAAATAAGGGAGGTCAATAATGTGTGCGCAGTGCGCCAAAGTTTTTTAAACGAATGTGCCATTTTTGCAATTTATTTTGAAAATGCATGACCATTCACAACTTTGATATTGGTATTTGGTATGATTTACAAGAATAAACTAACATCTACTGATCTGACAAAATAGAGAAAAGTATGGAAAATATAGATTTCTGACATTTTGAACAGGCATACTCAAATAGATGGCGATGAGAAATAGAAACGATAACACTTGTGAATGGGCAGCATAAATTCTGGATATCAACTGCTAACAAAAACTCTACCTTTAAGTAATATTGATATTGATCAATTGGCATAAATATTCTGTCAGTATATGACATGGCCTGTATGCTGCAGGATGGCCAAAGAAATCGATTGTCTACTGATGACCAGTTAATTTAGCAATTACTAACTATTGACATTAGTTGCCGAGTCATACACATACTGTGGGAAAGGGCAGAAAGAGACCTTTTCAATGCACCCACCCATACTCAAAAGCTATGTAGCCTAAATAAAAACGTCAATTGAATGTTAACATGTATGCAAGAACTGACATTAAAAAATATATTATTTTCTCTAAAAATTAGGGAGGTCCGGATCTCCCTTACCTAATATGTGGCTACGGCCATGCAAACAGTGGCTGTAAAAAAAGAACCTAAAATCCATTTTATTTTCAGGTTAGTCATCTATTCTCTATATTTTTTTTATAGCATACTTTCCACTTTATTTCGTTTTTGTCGTCTTCTCTCTTCTCTTTCTTTCTTTTTCCTCTGGCTGAATGACAGTTGCTAATAAAATCTTATTGCTATTGCCCATCAACCAGCCTACATAGAACACTGTGAACACCTACCTGAAGTCATCATTGCAAACAGTGCAGCACCTCGTATTATCATTATTCACCAGATGTAGTCAGGGATACAGTACTCTACTCTGGTGTAAAATGACTCTTGTAGAGTTTGTCCACTGACTGATGAATCTGATAACTGTGACGGTCCGGTCGGAGAGGGTAAAACAAAGGTCGTCACACCGAAAGCTTATTGTTTCGCTTTTTTTCCGCTGACTTAATCATTTAGTGAAAGCCCATTGGGAAACTCCAACTCCCATTGTCATTGTGACACAGCACTCCACAGCACACAAGTGAACACTGCACACAACGAAATTGCATTTATGCCTCACCCGTGCAAGGGGGCAGCCCTCAGTGGCGCCCCATGGGGAGCAGTGCGGTGAGACGGTACCATGCTCAGGGTACCTCAGTCATGGAGGAGGATGGGGGAGAGCACTGGTTGATTACTCCCCCCACCAACCTGGCGGGTCGGGAGTCGAACCGGCAACCTCTGGGATGCAAGTCTGACGCCCTAACCGCTCACCCATGACTGCCCTTGCCCTTTAGTGCGCTCTCTGACACACTTTCTCATTCAATGCCTTCTCTTTATTTTCCTTGCTATTTACTGTACATTGTAGATTCCCACAGTGGGCATCAAAACTCTGCATGAACACATAGATTCTAGGGGTGGTACGGTTCACAAAATTCACGGTTCGGTTCATATCGCGGTGTCAAGGTCACGGTTTTCGGTTCTCTACGGTTCTTTTTTTTAAGTTCATGATAAATGGTGCACTGGCTAATAGAATCGGACTTATCACTAAATATCCTACATATGGTTTGTATAGACTTATAATGTGAAAATGGTGTGATTTTAATTGTGTCATCCTCTGATTTGGTCTTATACGCTAATGTTTTAATCAGAGAGACTGGATAAGATACTCCTAGAATCTCTGTTTTACATATTTTTCTGGGCAGTACATGAATTGCGGTTTGCGATGGATTGCACGGTTCGGTTCGGTATGTGTGTGAATTGTACGGTTTCGGTTTTCGGTGCGGTTTGTGCCATCCCTAATAGACGTATGTGCTTAGCAAAAAATATCAATTCTAGACAGGTGTCCAACAGCAATCTCAGCTGTCTATGCATCTGACATCCACACGGCACAAGTGGTCCCTCATGTTTCACCAAGCTTGTTTTTTTCAATGCTGTCATTTCAAACATGTAAAAGTTTTATCTTTAACCTGACATGTTTCGACGGTGAGACTTCTGTCTTCATCAGAGGGTCACATGGATTTTGAAGTGTGAATTGCTTCAAAAGAGTCGATGTTGTGGAGGTGTGACCTTTCTGTCAATATTGACAGTTGGTCACACCTCTTACTGTTAGAGTTGTGGCATCCGAGTGGTGGTCCAGGTGTGAGACAGCATGTATGCTCCCTCATCCCTGTTCATGGTGGTTGCCGGGCTGCGCTTTCTGATCTCTATTGACTCCTTATTCCAACAGTGATATCTGTTGTTGTCTTGCTGTATGATTTTGACATCGTCCTAGTCCATTACATGATTTCCCCGTCTGCAATGGTCTCTTATTGCTGAGTTGCGGTTTTCTTGCATGGCTTTTACCTTTATTGCTCTTCTTTTTCTCTGTTCTCTTTCTTTTATTATTTTATTATTATTTTCATGTTCATTTTGTTGCATTCTGAATGTCCTCCACAATGTAGGTCTTGTTGCATGACTGGTGTGGTATTTCATATATGACATCACATCTGTGTTGGTGGATTTTGACCTTGGGGTGTACTAGGCCTACTAACTGTCATAGTTTTGTGTGTGGCTTTACATGTGTCTGTATGTGTTTTTTCATGGCTTGCTTGATACATTCTGTGACTCCGCTAATGTATGGGACACCACAGCTTTTGTTTCCTGTTTTTGGGTGGTCTAATTTCCCCCTTTCCCTTCCTGTGTTTGTTCTTTGTTTTTTCACTTGTTGCGCTCCTATAGCCTATGGCCTATTGCAGGTAGGCCTATTGGCATGTGGTCAGTGCTTGTTGTATGTGTTACTGTAAATAAGCATAAAGTAGCACAAGTAAACTAGAAGCACTCAGAGAGCGCAGACCTCCGCCAAGGAAGCAGCTTGATACATTTGACTGTTACACCCTTAGTCTTTCTGCCTTGTTTTTGTGCTGTAACCGCAATTCAATTTCTGGTCACTAGGGGGCGTCTAGATGGTGAAGAATCTTTTGAAAAGTCCCGGTTCGTTACCCGGATCACCACCAGAATTGAATCACTTGTTCCTTGGGTCATTATCAACAAACCCACAAAGTTTCGTCCAAATCGGTTGAGTAGTTTTTGAGTTATGCTGCTGACAGACAGACAAACAAACCTTGGCTGAGGTAAAAACAAGGAAAAAATGGACCACCCAAAAACAGGTAGCCTAGTAGTAAATCCCCCTCCCGAAGCCTCATACAGTTGTGGTAGTGCTAAGCCATCGGCTAGACCTTTAGATCAGTTGTATGGTACATACTGTACACCATGCGGGTGTCGCTAAAGAAAGAAATGGGCAGAATGGACCGAAACATACTAAAAAGGGCCACGTTTAGATTTGAAACACATTGAAAACTGGTCTGTATTTAATATCCAATGATTAACACCCAATTCTTCCATACAATGTGACATTTTTTTCAAAACTTCAATGTGTTCAAATTGTTCAAAACTAGGTTTGACACTGTAGGGGACACTAGTGATAAATGAGGGTTTGTATAATGACACTTTATAAAATATTGCAATGCATTATTCCAAACATTTCCATCAGGTTTTCTTAAATTCATTTTACAAAATGAATGTCTCGTTCCCCCTAAAATGTCAAATTGCATTTAACGACAATAAAGGATGTAATATTGGGTGACTGATTTACTTTCAAATATACAGAATAAAATATGTTGCTTTGGGTAAAAGTTTAGGTTTAGGACGGTCAACATTTGAGATTTCACAGTCACACCGTAACAGGGTATGTAATAACAATGTAATAGGGTATGTCAAATGGTATGTGATGTGAAGTTTCATTCAAACTTTGTAGCCCTTCTGATGGAAACCTATCAAAGTTTGTGATGTGGATGTTGACATTTCAAACATGTTATTTAAAACTAGAGATGCACCGGATCCTGATTTTTAGGATCCTGCCGGATACACTGCTTAAGATCCTGCCGGATCCGGAACCGGATAGGCCTACCGGATCCTACGTAAGGTTGAAACACATAGCCATCTCGCACACGTGGGCCCTTTTTATTACGTTGGCGCAAACTATTTTTAAGACTCATTGGCTTACTGCCACACTGCCTTCAATGACCGCTTCCAAAGGGCTTTCACTCCATGCAGCGATTGGGGTTGTGAAAGACTGACTGAAAAGCCTAGGCTATGTAAAAAGTAGAGATGCCCCATATCCTGATTTTTAGGTAACATGCCGGATAACGGATGCACTGCTTAAGATCCTGCCGGATCATGATAGTCTGAAAAACCCAGAGGTGGAAAGATTACTGAAATATTGCACTCAAGTACAAGTACTGTTACCCTGTTGAAAATGTACTCAAGTACGAGTAAATTTACCAGTCAAAAACATTTTAAATGTACTTTGAGTAAAAGTAAAAAGTTACTTTTTAAACAATCAGCGTTTTCTGCCTCTACTGTGATGTGCAAGGGGTGCAACGGGTTAGAGGAAGAACAGCTAATGTTGATCTCCTCTGAGTTAAGTGAATCTCCATGTCAGCCATCATCGTTTGGGTGAGAGACACTGGTCGCACGCGCCAACTCTTTATAAACTAGGCTAGAATTCTAGAGCTGCCGGCGCATGGGAACAACGCTCAGCATCCTAAATTTTAAACATTATCAGAACACGTTTTTTTTCCGCCACTGTTTCAGAGGTTTTTTTTTTTTTTTTAAATACTCGGTAACGCTTGTGCTGTAAAATGTACCGAAGTACATTACTCGAAAGAAAATGTACTTAAGTAAAAGTAAAATTACAAATTTTAAAAAGTACACAAAAAAGTTACTCAATTACAGTAACGCAAGTAAAGTAATTAGTTACTTTCCACCTCTGGAAAAACCCTATTATCCTGCCGCATCCGGAACCGGATCTTGGATCCTGTACATCTCTATTTAAAACGAATACTTATTTTTGACAGGAATTTTGAATTTTAAATGCTTTGATAATGTTGTATGTGACATGCAACTATTAATACACCTGGCCATGCTCAAAAAATGTTAAATTAAGCAGATTTCAAGAAAGGTTACACAACTGGTAGCAGATATGTTAATCAGGGGTCCTTCTGTGTGGTGTCATTTCCTGTGACATGGTCTTCTGTTCTGACACAAATTAATAAAATGGCTCCCCAAATGTTTGTTATGCAACTTGACAATTCAGAAAACAGAAGTGACACAGTAAATTCCCTAAATTTCTGACAAAACTGTGAAAATTACATTTGACAAGACAAATGTAGAATTAAGCTAAAGTAGATTA